>NC_086050.1:17360645-17667338 GCF_947568885.1 Cydia strobilella
CTGGTTTGATTTTTATGCGGTTATTACTTTTCTATTTTTTCAATTTCTGAGATGGGACAGATAGCTAGTAACCTTCACTAATGGAAATAACTATTCAATGAATAAGTAGAACACATACAATAAATCGACTTATATTTTCAGAGAAAAGTTAAACATAGAAAACCGAGTCCTGAGCAAATAGTACAATTTATTATGGTACGTAGTTATATTATGTAAGAAATGAAATGTAACATTCTCGTACCTAAAGTAACTTTATATTTATTTTTTGCAGTCGTCAAAAAAAGTTCTAAGGGACAATGAAGACACGACAGATATAGTACCAATAATGGTAAGCATGCTTAAATATTAATCACTGTTTTATTTTCCTTTAACACTCCCTTTACTTACTTACTTACTGCTGTGGCACGACGACCCGAAGTGGATCTTGGCCTCCGACACCAAAGACTGCCATGCTACTCTGTCCGAAGCCGTTTCTGTCGTGTCTGTCTAGGTACCGCTGGAGAGACGAAGTGTAGAAAGACCTCAGCGAACTCGGCGCCGTCGACTGGACAGAAACACTCCCTTTGGTATGCAATAATATTTAATTCTATAATTTATATATAATAATAATTCAATAATTGAATTGAAAATCTTTATTTCAAGCAACTAAAAGAGCCCTTACGAGCTGGTGTGGTGAAAATAATATAAGTATTGTACTGTTTTAGGCACCAGCTGATGTAGTCGTAGCTGTGATGAAAAACGGTACGAAAAAATATTCCTCTAAGCCCAGCGAGCCTACGGAAGAAGTCATCAGACAGTACATGCTGAGGAGTGGTGTAAGTACTCATAATCTTCTACACAGCATTTCGAAACATGCTGAAATAATTACTTTTATATTCATGCCATGTATCAGCATGACGTTTAAAAATATACTGTATTAATCTTTTAGTTCTGACATTTAGACATTTGCAGCTCTAAATAATTTGTTTTTTTTTTTGTAATATTGTCTTCGGTTACCGCGATAGTTACTCATGAAATAAAACTATGAAAACGGATTATATCGCGTACCTATATTGAATTTATAATACATAAAATAATCCGTTTTCATAGTTTTTTTTTTATCTGTGTTTCTTTTTAATATTATAATTGTTTTTTTTTTTGTAATTGTCTTAGTAATTGTAATACTTTAGTTTGAATTTATATTTGCAATTAGTTGTATTTTATAATTGTTCATGTGTTATTTTATTGCTAGTATGTAAATGCCATGTTGGCGTGTAAAAGTCGCTTACAATAAGGACGAAAATTGCTTGTATCTTTATACGAAAAACCTGTCAGAGCGTACTTATGACAAGCGACAATGTGGTACCTTTTGCTTGAAAACGACACAAATGTTGAAGTTTGAAGTTTGAGAGCGTAACTTCGATTGTATGGCAGCAACATTTTGTCAGTCCATTCTCTTAAAATCAATATTATTAACAGGACTATTGGGATGGCGTGTGGAAAGAAGATGTGAAGCCAGACACTATTTTAAGAACAAAGAAAAATAAACATCAAAAAGAAACATTGGTAAACAAATTAATAGTTTTACACAATCTTAGTATAAATACACCAGTCATTATCAAATAAAGCACCGTATCTTTGAATACGGAAACAGACATACACGGGTAAAACTCCTTTACGAATTAGAGCATTTTCACAATGCCGGATCTGATATCGGATGTCGGATGGAAGTAAAATGTAAGATATGTGCAGCTGCAGCTATTTTTGTCATAGGCGCCTTCCGTCCGACATCATATGTCGGAAAGGCGCTTCCGATAATTTCAGGCATGTCGGAGCCCCCCGTCAGCCTGTCGGACCGAGAATATTTGTTTGTTTGTGTAGGCATAATGCTTGTTGAAGTGTGCGTGACCACTTAAGGCGGCTCCCTTTTTTTTCGGAGTGGGAAATGCATTTACGCACTACGGTCTGCGGTCTGACTACGCAGATGTTGGATCCTACATCCGAAATCGGAACGGACAATGGGTGCGATCTGTAGCACCGATCGCAAGGCTGCACTCGCGCAAGTCGTAATCGGTTTTCAATTGCAAAATATATATTAGGTATTTGTATTTTCTATTACTCTTGTTGAAGGATATCCAGCCATTCGCATCGAAGCTTGTCCCGGGCACCAAGTTGTATGATCTGCTCGCTAGGATTGTGAAGAAATCACCGAAACTCTTGTACTTTATCAACAATTAATAATAATGTATATAATACATAATAATAAAAACAGTATCTACCTTGAATATTTATTTTCCAATTAATTTTCAATTTTCAATTTTTTTATTTATAATTTAATTTTACACGTCACATTTTCAAATTTACAATTATAATTTATATTCCATATACAACAACTCAACATGCGTATTTGCGTTGATTTAGAGTCCATGTATGAATGTCACGTGAATGTACTATTTAGTAACTCGACTGTACTTTTTTATACACTTTTCTTATAATTTTACTTGCTTAAGAAATCTTGCATACAAACAGGTTATTATTTCTCGCAGTCTTTATCACGTCGGAGACCTGATTGTAGATTTTAGGACCGATGTACTTTTTCGCCTTTGCCAGCCGCGTTCTAGGAGCGTGGAGCTCCTGGCCGCGCCTGAAGTGATACTTGGGTTCATCAGCGTTTGACTGGAACTATTCTAAGTTACATCTCACCAGCTTAGCTACCTCCAGGCTATTACATAATAAAATGTATATCCAAATCAAGCATTACCTTTCAAGTTTAGCATATCTCCAATACCTAATGCGCGAAAGGCGATCATTATTACGATCATTAAACTGTATTAAAGAAACACTGTTTTTGCAGGTGTAGGTAAAATTGGGTTGGGTAAGGTTAAACGTAGCTGCAATTATTGTATGTAATAATAAAAACAAATTTCACTTGTAAATAAACATCTTGAAAACTTACATTTTGTAAAGAATAGGATTTCTAAGGCTACAAGTTTCCTTGAATTAATAATGAACATCATGTAAATACTATGGTCGATAGGAATAAATGACAATTTCCAACGGCTGTTAAGAATAAAACAGCGGGTAAAAAGAGACGTATTTGAACATTTGAAATCGAAACATGAATCCAAAAATAATATTATATATAGAAACAAAACGCTGTATTAAAATTTTTGTTAAAAATTGACACTGAGCTTATTTTACGATTTAACACGTATTTTAGTCACTTGCGCTTAAAAATGTGGTTGATAATTAAGACCTAGGCTCTCCGTAACTTGTTGCGCGATTGATTAAAAATACTAATTAGAAATGGTTGTCTGTAAAATTGGTTTACGGACGATGATTTTGCGTGATAACGTCATAAGAAAACATTGATAAAAAAACCCACAACGTTACCATGGAGATCTGTCCACAACGTGACACTTTTTCGTGCATTCTACCGGTGTTCATCGATTTATAAGACGTTATCACGTCAAAAACCGTAAAATTAGCACAATGTTAGTATGACTCACGATAATTAAAATTCGATTAAGTACTTAAAATCGCCTAGTATCGAAGATGCTGGCAACGTTTTTAGGCTGATACATAGCGAGGCAGTTGCCAGCTCTCAGGTCTCCAGTAGCGTTACATGAGTCTCGAACCAAGCATGAAATTGTATTTTTTTCGTATAAAGTAGTAGAGTAGAGATAGTATTTATTTTATTCAATAAGCACAATCAAGATAGACTAAGAGTAACGTCCAATCAGTATCAAATCAAGTTGAGATTTCTACAGTTTGAAAAGTCCTTAAGATGTATCTTTAGAATCAACATGTCGCCACCCACGCCCGCCATAATGTTGTGAAGATATAGGCGCCGTGATGTGGCAGTTTTGAGGTGATACACCCCAAACAACTTTGTAGGCTAGTCTTGGGATTCATCCAAAGATAAATCTCATATTGTTGTATAGAATTAACTTTATATAACTTTGGAGGATTATTAAAAAAAATGGTAAAAATGTTTACAGTTACGCAGGTATACATAGTGTTCACTCCTAGATCATAGCGTAAAAGGTTTAAAGTACCTATCCTATTTAGAGTAGGTAAATAATTTTTCACCTCAGCAGCTCGAACAAGAACGCGAAGCTTAGAAATAAATTAAAAGTGGAAAAAATCACTGTCTAAGGTCGGACTTGAACCCACGACCACTGGATCACTAGTACAGTGCTCTACCATCTGAGTCACCAAGACTGTCACTTGTACCCAATGCAGCGAATATTTCCACCATATATGAGCCACTATGGCTCTAGCAACATCTACCGTAAGAGTGTTAATTCTTCTTAAACGGCTACCAGAGTTACAAGTCATCACAAGTCACAAGTCCTTGCTAGACATGTTTATGAGTTGTAGTACATTGTGATCTTATTTCAGGTGAATGCGATATTTCGGAATGTCACCTGTGAACGTAAGCGGACCCCGTCACAGTAGTCAAACGCTAGGAGGATGATGACCTGTGGACGTAATCAGTTCAGAGTGTTTCAGAAGAACGTCATGCTTGATTAATAAGTAATATTATGATCCTCTCCTCTCCTCGCTTCTCCGATGATTATGTCCATGGGCAAGGGTGATCCGATCAGGCGGCTCTACTCGTTTGTTATCACAAAAAGGCAGTTACAGGAAGAAATCACATCATTGATAAAAAAAGTTAAAATAATTAAATCGAAATATCTTAAGACGTATCCTCCAACCCTTATCCAGCCATTGACGACAGCCCACTCGTGTCGTTGACAGTGACAGTCAACAAACAAACGAACGTTAGTGCTTCGTCCCAAGTTTAATTGATGACAATCGTATAAATTGAGAAGATAAAAGCAAGCGCCATCTGCGGATATAGTAATAGAGTCAATGACGTACTTACAACGAACTAGGATAACTAACGAAGTCTGACTAGAGCTCATAAAAGCGGACAAGTGCGAGTCGGACTCGCGCACGAAGGGTTCCGTACCACTAGGCAAAATAAGGCAAATAAGTCACGTTTGTTGTATGGGAGTTTTTAGTACTTGTTGTTATAGCGGCAACAGAAATCTGTGAAAATTTCAACTGTCTAGCTATCATGGTTCATGAGATACAGCCTGGTGACAGACGGACAGACAGACAGAAAGACAGACAGACGGACAGTGGAGTCTTAATAATAGGGTCTCGTTTTTACCCTTTCGGTACGGAACTCTAAAAACCGGCCAAGTGTGAGTCGGACTCGCGCACGAAGGATTCCGTACCATTACGCAAAAAACGGCAAAAAATCACGTTTGTTGTATGGGAGCCCCACTTAAATATTTATTTTATTTTGTTTTTAGTATTTGTTGTTATAGTGGCAACAGAAATACATCATCTGTGAAAATTTCAACTGTCTAGCTATCACGGTTCATGAGATACAGCCTGGTGACAGACGGACAGACAGACAGAAAGACAGACGCCCTTACCCTTTGGGTACGGAACCCTAAAAATGACCACACGGGAATTGACCCGCGACTCAACTGTACTGTACTGCGCGCAGTTTGACAACATCAAATATTATCAACATCATCTAAGATGGTCGACATTATAATTAAGTAGGTAAACAAAACACATGAACGAATTACATGATTATGACAAGTTGATGATGATGAGTTGAGTATGATGAGTTGCAAGCGCATGCCACGATGTCTTCCCATCATGCGGGTCGACCGCTTGTAAAAAAATTACAAATTACAGTTGATCGATTTGGAACAATTATGTATCTCAATTTTCTCCCTCGTCAAATATGTGAAATTAAACGGTTTCTAACGAGCCCTTTTTAGAGATCCTCACCTTTTTGGAGAAAGCTCTTAATAAATCAAACTTTTATGGACTCTCATTAAAACTTTACGATGTATCCAATTTTGACATAACAATAAAATTAATAGGTACCTTAATCTAATTCTGACAAAACATTAAAATCAATAACATTTATAAATATCCGGTCCTGGCATTCGTTTAATTGAAGTAAAACTTCTTTAGGCGCGACTAGAGGGTAACTCAGATTTTTTCTGACGGAAGTAACGCTCAGTAGTGACACACGTACAATAGGACACACTGAGAGACACACGTCAAGTGCCAACATAGCGATAAACGTCATCGTCAAAGAAGTTTTACTTCAATGGCGCTTAAAGATTACACGCACACACTTTTTTTTCTACTTATTTAATAGGTGGCTACTGAACCACTGACCATATTTTATTCACTTTCTATACCCACACTCATTTTTTACAAACAAAAGCAAGGGTAACTAACGATCAAAAAACCCAAAAAAAAAAGCATGTTACCCAATAATAGAAGATCCAATTTTTTCAATATTGGCCATTAAGTTTCCGCTCGGGTGGGCACAACAGGGAACTCATTCCCACCGCTTATTGAGTCCAAGACTTGAAGACCAGTAAAGTCCGCTTTCTTCTCAAAGGACTATGCGTCAAAATAATCAAAAAACCAACAGAGTTGAGAATTAGGTCATTAGATAGGTATTTCTATATACTACATTTCGTTCTTAGGGCACCAAGCGGAATTCTATTGCAGAACTGAGATATTGGTATTTTAGTCAAAATGTCAGCCTAATTACCTAGGCAGTAGAGCACACCGCCGGGCGAGCGCGGCAAACCATTCGCCGCGCTCATCCGGAGGTGCGCGAACATCAGATCTACCCAGCAGCAATAAATTTAATTACTTTTACTCTGCTGCCTCGTTAATAAGGGTGGCGACATTTTGACTAAAATACCAATATCTCAGTTCTGCAATGGAATTCCGCTTGGTGCCCATAGAAAGAAATGAAGTACATATAAATACCTATCTTATGACCTAAGTTTAATTTCTGTTGGTTTTAGGGCCAGGCTAACAAAAAAGATTACTGTACTTGCTCACAAATTTTATGAGAAATGCGACCTGCAGAGGAGACCTTTCACTTTCGCTCGGTCAAAAAACCAAAAAATTTGGCAACACGTTTCACGACGCGTTCTCTTTAGCTGTATTTGCTAATTAAGCTTGGTCTTACTCTACTAAAATTATTTAGAGATGTATAAAGTCTCTAGATATAAATGGATCGAGAAAATGGACTCGCCTACACTTTTGCCACCAATAGGAACGCTCGTAGTCAGTTTTAAAGGGAAGACATCGTTATTTCCGATTATTTATCGTCATTATTTAGGGCAATCAACGGGAAATACATCAGTTGACCTGTTTCCCTCAGATGAACGTTAGTCGTAACGTTTATTTGGATGGAATAGATTCGGGCAGTTACATGTCTATCCGGCTGGTATAAATGTGAATAAATCAACCAAAAAGCGTCCTTTTACAACATATAAATGCTCTTCACGAAAAATCCTGACATAATGACAAAATTGTACAGTCGCCATCAGATATATCGGAGCGCCCGAGATTTATATGTGAGTGCTCACAAATATCTGAACACGCCTCTATTGTCAAGGCGTTAGAGTACGTGTTCAGATATTTTGAGCACCTCGGGCGCTCCGATATATCTGATGGCGACTGTACTAGATAAGAGATTTAAATAAAATGACAAGCACATTTTTAACTGCACCAATTAAGGAAAGCAATTTTCTATCAATTTGTACAAAATGACCGTTTGCATTGCTCTTAAATTTATTTTTCACATCATCTATTCGAAAAAGGGCTTTTTTTCTCGCTAGGAGGGATCGAAGTGGCACTTTTCTTTCCGGCTAGGAGGGATCAAAGTGGCACTTTTCTTCCCTCTGCTAGGAGGGATCAAAGTGACACTTTTCTGTTCTAGGATTTTATATTATTTTTTGCATACTATATTTTTAGGTTAATTCGAATTTTGGAACATAACAGTTTCCTCATGGGTGATGTTAAGACTTCTTTTGCATGGGTATTACCTACCTATGTGTCACATGGTAGCAAAATTATTTCCACCTAGGTCGTTAACACTTGAATCCCTCACTGCGCTTAGGATTCTATAACAGAATAGGGATTCTGTATGATTTAATCCTTCGCGTCGTTCAGGATTCAGTGTAAGCTCTCGCCGTAAATATGTCATTTTGCTCCTTAATTCGACAAAATCTACACTCTAACTGCTTTATTTTAATGACTGAATGGTTTCAGACATGACGTAAGTGTTTGATTGATGGTAAAACCAAAATAGCATTGTGACGTAGTAAAGTAAAATGTCACGCTACTTTATGAGAGCAAGTTGTGAGTTCGTTATATTTGCTTAAAAGTCCCTGGCTAGCTCGGTTGCGCGATTTCGTGGTTGGTCCCATACTAAAAGTTGCTCAGTATAATCCAAAAACCTCCCTGGCAACGGGAATGCACTTATTTTTAAGCCACCCTGTGTAAGTGGCTTTCCAAAACAGAAGCGTCCTTATGCTTCTAGTGCAATAAATACCATTTTATCTGAAAATTGCACATGAAGCACAGGGACCCTTATCTGGGAAAGCCACATAAGTTTAGTTTATAAGAAACTTAATCGTCGTGATTTTAACGATAACAGTTTACTTGCGAAATAAGCACCAACATCCGACGCTCCAATCAACGAACTTACAAATTAATTAGCATTTAAATTATAACGATCAAGCGCGTACGCAGGAATGGCGGCGATGGGCGTGGCCCAACGCGCGCACCTGATTGGTCGGCTGTTTAATATTAATTAACATTCGTTAGGTGCAGATGCCTTGATATGAGGTAGCTGATTCGTTTTTGTTCACTAGGGCAGTAATGGGATCATTGTCGTATTTTTAGTGTATAACTTAATTAAGTGCCTACAGTTTTACAATGATGTAGATATAGTCGATAGAAGCGAGTTTTTATTAATTTTTCAGGTTGGAATAATTGACAATCGGAAATTAGATATATTTTGTACTCAAAAGTTACAAAAATAATCAATACATCAATAGCACCATCTATATAAATACCAACACCAACATCATTACAGACAATAGTAATGTGTCTACTAACTAGTTTCTAGTGTCTACTAACTAGTAAAACTAGTTTAAATAGTAGTGTGTCTACTTGAAAAAACACAAATTAAAATATTTTCATAGAAAATTATTTAATTTGTTCATAGAGTATCATAACAGACACTTTTTAAATTCGATTCACACTTTTATATATATGTATGAGTTTTTATTTATATATATGAGTGTCTTATATTATTATCATTGGGCTGAAAATTTATCCCAGTTTATACAAAAGATTCTTTATTCTTTATTGTATTGCAGTCATGTTCATAATACATTAGGTGTTACAGTTTGAGGATGGTAGGTACATGACACCCTGTCAGGGCACTCAATTTTCTTAAGTCTAGGTAAAATTACATGCATCTCATACAAATAGCAATAAAATCTATATGTATAATTTTATATTTTATCGACGTTTATGCGTTAAGTGTCAAGTTCGTTTAGAAAATTAGTAAAATAATAAAATAATGATGCTAAATATTAAATGTTAAATGTCCAGGTTAATTTATAAACTATTAATACTACTTACTTAAGACATTCTGATATTCTAGGAACACGTTATTTTATTTAATGTGATAAATACAGTGGTACTACGTAAACGAAATTAATAACTAGCTTAAATAATTTATAAATAGATTTAAATAATGTGAAACAATATAGTTAATATTAATTAACTATATGTCATAATATTGTCTTCGGTTACCGCGATAGTTACTCATGAAATAAAACTATGAAAACGGATTATATCGCGTATATTGAATTTATAATACATCCCGACGTTTCGCCTTTACAGCGTTCGTGCTCAACGGGTGACTGAGGAAAAATTATCAAAGAATTAAGGGAGGAATATAGTTTATTTTTATCGCGTATATATATATATATCTTTACTTGAAAAATAATTATAGTGTATAACTAGCCTTATGAACCGATTTTGCATGTACAACCAGCCTTAAAGTTTGTAGTCTATGATTGTTCATTATTTTAGTATGTGGGTATTTTTGCATTTTGTAATTTTTCCTCAGTCACCCGTTGACCACGAACGCTGTAAAGAGTTCGAAACGTCGGGATGTATTATAAATTCAATATACGCGATATAATCCGTTTTCATAGTTTTATTTCATAACTATATGTCATTTTAGAGAAGGCATAGATGGTCAAAAACCGTATCGATTCGTTGTCACTCGATTATATCATGAATTTTTACTCATAATATTTGCGTGAGATGCGGTTGAAGTCAATGTTTTCAGTCGAAATTTTAACCTTTTCTACCCATATGCCCATGGGGTCGTTTACGACACACTGAATAAAATTCATTCCTACGCATTAAAATTTGTAGGAGAGTGAGCCTGTACCCTCAAGGAGCTCAGACCCAAAAATTAATTCTGGGTTTATATGGGTTAAAGTAGTGTAGTAAAGTTTTAAATTACAAAACCGTATTAAAACAGGTTAACTGAACGTATTACCAACAAGATCACATTGCAAGTATTGCAGCTCATAAATATTCTATCCCATTAGAAAAAGAAAAGCTCCCAGTTACGGCGAAGACAAATCGCCTTTCTATTCATGTTATTTGTAAAGCAAAACAGATATGTACTGTACCTTGCTAACTTTTTTTACTTGATACATATATTGATAGTAATTTGACTAATTGAAGTGGAAGGGCATTACATTCCATTTTGATATTGTGTACGTTTAATTAAGTGATTATTAGTTAATATGATTCAGAATGTCTGCCAAGTTAAACTAGTTTGACAGCACTGGCTTCCCTCGATTGCGGCTGACCCTAATTTGGAACACGAATGACGATATCTAATAGAACAGCGAACGTGAATGAATAAGTACTTATTATAACATTTAAAACATTTAAATCACACACATATTTCAGATGTGTGCGCCGATGTTGTCAGTGTTCTGTGTCGGACTATTGACAATAATTAACTTTTTATGTGTAGTGGGTGGTTTGAAAATGTGATGCCTACCTCAAACTTTAAATGCACTTTTCGTGGGGTAGTCACACAAATCTCTGTTTTGACATTTTGCTGGGACGTCAGTTAGCCGCGACCACGACCAGTGAAACCTGTGTCGAAACGTCGGTAAATAAAGGTAACAAAATAAAATAGACCCGTTTCTAAATGTGATTTAATATAAGTACTTATTGACTAATTACAAAACTTTTATACAAACTAAATGCTGATGATGGGGCAAATGAACCAATAAGCCAAGAAGGTCTCGTTTACCCTCTGGATTGGAAGGTCAGATGGCAGTCGCTTTTGTAAAAACTAGTGCCTACGCTAATCCTCGGGATTAGTTGCAAAGCGGACCTCAGGTTCCCATGAGCCGTGCCAAAATGCCGGGATAACGCATGGAAGATGATGATGAATACATACGGAACCTACTGACTACATGGAAAGGGCCAGACGGAGACCGCAGATCTGGAAGACCAAAAGGAAGATGGAAAGACGAGATCGTAGAAATAGCCGGGGAAAATTGGACGGAAATAGCATCTAACAGAGACAATTGGAAATGCCTGGAGGAGGCCTTTACTCGTCGAGGGGTCCACACCTAAATAATGTGTTCAAATTTTAAAAACAATATCTAATTAATAATTACTCTTATCTCAATATCTCAATGAACAATTTATAAATAATGAAAAATTATAATATGTAATTGCACGAATGTGAAATACAATAATAAATTATATTCAATATTATTTGTTAGAACACCACATAAATATTTTAAAGGCATGCGATTTCAAAAAACCTGCCAAGTGCGAGTCGGACTCGCGTTCCAAGAGTTCCGTACATTACACAGTTTAAACAATGTATTTTTTATGTGAAACGTGAGTGAATGTCTTTAAAAAACCCGTAGGGGTCGGATCAAAAACTAAGTAATTAAGTCCGACTTCCGCTTGACTGCACATTTCTAATAGGTTTTCCTGTGATTTATAGGTAAAGATCTATTTTGTGTATTTTTTTCAAAATTTTAGACCCAGTAGTTTCGGAGATAAAAGGGGGGGGGGGAATAGTCATTTTTTGCCTATTTTCTTGAATAACTTCTAAACTGTTTATCCTAAAATTATAAAAAATATATATTTGAGATTTTCATAATGAACTCTTTCATTTGATATGTAACACGATAACGACACGATAGTTTGAAATTTTTTATTTTTTTATTTTCTCATTTACCCCCCAAAAGTGGCCCCGTGTTTAAAAACGTTACATGTTCGTCTTTGGGTCACAAACTTACATATGTACGAGTATACCAAATTTCAACTTAATTGGTCCAGTAGTTTCGGAGAAAATAGGCTGTGACAGACGGACAGACAGACAGACAGACGCACGAGTGATCCTATAAGGGTTCCGTTTTTTCCTATTGAGGTACGGAACCCTAAAAAAATGTAATCAAAGTAAACTATTGATAGTAAAATATTGCATGACATGTAACAATTGAAATTGGAATAATAAAGGCATTTTTTTTTTACATACGGAACCACTCAACACTCAACCGCGTCTCGCTATTATGTAAATATCCAGGGAATCTCGTAAAGAGGTCGGCTACCTGCCTGGAAATGTGTTTACGTCGCCAGCAAAGTGATGGGGAACTATAACTTTCCTGCGTATGATTAATAAACATATTGTAAGCGGTTGTTTTTGTTTATGTTGTGTAGGGGGGAAGATTTGACATGTCTTTTGGCAGATGAATGATCCTAGTCGTATTTATATGTAGATTGTGAAGGAACAAAGAGAAAGTAACTATCAAACATAGCAATTAAGCAAACATTAACATTGAATTATTGTAATTATTTATACCTCATACATATACAAAAAAATCTCTAACCAATTATTAATTATACATTAATTCAATTATTACATCATCCTCGCGTTGTCCCGGCATTTTTGCCACGGCTCATGGGAGCCTGGGGTCCGCTTGGCAACTAATCCCAAGAATTGGCGTAGGCACTAGTTTTTACGAAAGCGACTGCCATCTGACCTTCCAACCCAGAGGGGAAACTAGGCCTTGTTGGGATTAGTCCGGTTTCCTCACGATGTTTTCCTTCACCGAAAAGCGGCTGGTAAATATCAAATGATATTTCGTACATATATTCCGAAAAACTCATTGGTACGAGCCGGGATTTGAACCCGCGACCTCCGGATTCCAAGTAGCATGCTCTTACCGCTAAGCCACCAGCGCTTCAACATTAATTCAATTATTAATTATACATAATAGCATACGTGACCTGTAAATGTAATTTAAATGTAAATTAGTAATAAGCTAGATATAAGACAAATTGTTGTGCCAATTGTGCCCTGACAGGGTGTCATGGAAGCTTCCTGTAGAACTTTAATAACATGTACATGACTTTACAAAGAAACATCTTATCTTATCTTATCAAAGATCTGTATTCCCTGATCAATATGACCTCGGTCTCTTTAAAACAAGAGTGATTAGGCTGTTACTGAACCGGTGAGCTCCATCTTAGGCCCTGTCTTCACTTTCCATCAGGTGTGACTAGGGCCAATCGCCGATCAGTTTATGATAAAAAAAAAATGAAAGAATCAAAGGAACGACGTGAACTATTTGGGGTTCACGAGGTGCGCTTGTACAGTCGCCATCAGATATATCGGAGCGGCCAAGGTGCTCACAAACATCTGAACACGCCTCTATTGTCAAGGCGTTAGTGCGTGTTCAGATATTTTTGAGCACCTCGGCCGCTCCGATATATCTGATGACGACTACGCACGTAAGATTACAATTCCGATGGTCTGTTTACGACCCCGATTGAAGTGATGGTCAATAGTAGTTTATGTGACTTATGTACTGTGATAATAGGATACTGGGTATAGCGGTAGGTGTGATAATGAAAGGGATAAAAATACGTGTGGGTTAATACAAGCTGAAAGCGAGTCTCTTAAGAGCCAACAGGAGTGGTCATTTCTCCATACAAACGTACTCGACTGTTTCCTCCCTGGTTTTTGAAGCTAGAGGAATGATTTTTTCAACACAGATTAATATTGTCAATATCTGTGTCGGTGTGTTTTGCTTTTTTTGATATTTTTGTTTTTTAAGGCGCTAGAGCCCTTCAAACATGGCCAAAAATGGCCTCACTGACTATGCCGCAATGAGAGGCGTGGTATTCAAAACTGGTATCAATTAGCCAAAAAATCAAAACAGTCCGACACAGACAATTTCATAATCATTTAGATTTCCAAATTTGGTTACGATTGCTTAAGTTTTGGAGGAGGAAACAGTCGAGTACGAAACCTCGATTTTTGAGATTTTTACGCAGGATTTTTCGCCTAAGCTGCAGTTGTCCTTATCGCACTAATTTTAGGGGCGGGGTCAAGTTTCTAAATACGTACACGGACTGAAAAGTGATGGGCAATAGTCGACATTGAAAGTCGATAATCTAGTGATGTGATAAGTTATCGATAAACCATAACAAAGTCGCGATTTGCCTCTTAGTAGGCGAAGTAAGTACTTTGGCCTCAGGGGATATCGTTTAACACTATTTATTATTCCTTGGTTCATACAAAGCTGAGCTGACGCACTAAATAGCTACGAGATTAAGTCCTGGCTACCCCCCAAAAAGGGAGGAGAAAAGTCGGCTTCTGCGTTCCAGTTTGCCTCTATTTATACCTATCTCTTGATATGAGATCAAATTTGGTATAAATTTTGTGTAAATTAGGGACGAATAATTTATTTTAGAAATAATAGTTTCACATTTTCATACACAAATCTGAATATATGAACGAAACATTAAAATAAAATAAATGTTTAAATGGCGCTCCCAAACAAAAAACGTGATTTTTTTGCCGTTTTTTGCATAATGGTACGAAACCCTTCGTGCGCGAGTCCGACTCGCACTTGGCCGTTTTTTGTTAATAGCTTTTGAACTTTTTTTATGTGGGAATAAACATTTTTCTAGACATCATTCCAAATCCAATGAGGTATCATACATATTTTTAGGAGTTAGTATCTCTATTAGTGGCAGCCGTACAAGCACAATTTCAAAGAAAAACCGCAAATCGATGTACAGGTTAGCCGTTTGGCATACGCATACTAAGAGGTCAAAACATTTTTTTTTCAACCGGAGTTCCTTAAAAAAATCCCTTAGGAGGGGTGTGCTGAAACATTTTTTTTTTTAAGATAAAGATAAAGATTCTTTATTTGCAAGAATATTTAATTCTAAAATACAGGTGTTGTTTTGTTAAAATATGGTGTACAGCGAGCTTAGCACGGAAGTATTTTTATCGCCTGTCACCATGCCTGTCACGTTGTAACAAGTATGTAAGTGCGAAAGTGACAGGCATAGTGACAGGTGATAAAAATGCAACCATGCTGACACCGCTGTATTCAGTCGCATAACGACATGCAAATTAAAAAAAAATGTTATCTATTAGTATAATTAATAGATTAAAATTCCAATATTAAAATTCATAATAAGTAATTGATTGATTGATTTTGTATGGAAAAAAACTTTTTTTTTTTTTCAAAAACCGAAAATCATACGAAAGGGCTTTTCGAGGCGATTCTAAAAGTATCTGTGTCACTTTGTATTGAAAAAAAAAACAAAAAAAAATATTTTTTTTAAATTGCTTTTTTGGGGTTAGATATGAGGATATCACGTACCATTTGTGGTATATTGTACAAAAAAAATCAGTCATATCGTATCTGGAGGAGCCCAAACTTGGTATAATTTGAAAATTCTTTTTGTTTCAATTTAAGAAAAACCGGCCAAGTGCGAATCGGACTCGCATTCCAAGGGTTCCGTACATTACAAAATTTAAACAATGTATTTTTTATCTGAAACGTGAGTGACTTGTCTTTAAAAAACCCGTAGGGGTCGGATAAAAAACTAAGTACTTAAGTCCGACTCACGCTTGACTGCAATTTCTAATAGGTTTTCCTGTAATCTTTAGGTAACGATCTATTTAGTGTATTTTTTTCAAAATTTTAGACCCAGTAGTTTCGGAGATAAAGGGGGAATGGTTATTTTTTGCCTATTTTCTTGAATAACTTCTATAGGTAAATTCTTTATCCTAAAATTATAAAAAAATATATTTGAGATTCTCACAACGAGCTCTTTCATTTGATATATAACACGATATAGTTTAAAATACTTTATTTTTAATTTTCTCATTTAGCCCCCCAAAATGTGGCCCCCATGTTTAAAATTCATTTGTTTACGTTACATGTCCGTCTTTGGGTCACAAACTTACATATGTATACCAAATTTCAACTTAATTGGTCCAGTAGTTTCGGAGAAAACAGGCTGTGACAGACGGACAGACAGACAGACAGACGCACGAGTGATCCTATAAGGGTTCCGTTTTTTCCTTTTGAGGTACGGAACCCTAAAAATGGCTAAAATTATGTGGTATATTTTCAGAATCGCTTCAAAAAGTCTTTTCGTATGATAGATAAGAGAAGAATCCGATAGGTTTAAAAAAAAATTATACAAAAAAAAGTTTTCAGCACTCCCCTCCTAAGGGAATTTTTTTTAGGAACTGCGGGTCAAAAATGTTGTTTTGACCTCTAGTATACGTGTGTACGAAACGGGTAACCTGTACATCGATTTCCGGTTTTTTTATGCGAACAGCTTACACTATATTTTTCACCACCTTGAACGTTTTGTAGACTAGACTATTGTCCCAAATTGGGGTATCATATTTATTCCGACCAGAATTAGGAGCTCTTCAAACATACCTATTTCTCTAGACTTATATTGACCGGGATATAGACCGTGATTACCTTATTATTTATGAGCTCCCGATATTTCGACGCAGTTACATGCATCATGTTCACGGGTGACCCGTCACCGTGAAATATCGGGAGCTCATAAATAGGTAATACAAAAGGCAATCACGGTTTATATCCCGGTCAATATAAGTCTAGTGATACCTATTTCTATCAAAATCTGACTCAGAATAAATAAAAAACGGACAATTAATAAAACTGTATAATTACATCAAAGTAAGAAATATCACATGTCACATGTTTCTTTGTTATGATAATTTTATCTAACCTAAGGTATTTTTTTCTATTCAACGAAGCCGGAGAGCGGCAAATTTGTTTTTCATCACACTTGCTCGAAAAGATCTTATTTTATGCAGGTGTACTGAAGGAAAAAGGCCTATATTGTTCCCGCGGGCGTTATAGCTTTCTTTTTTAATTAGGTATGTCACTAATTCATACGAACCAAGTAAGTTATAAGTAAAATACTTTGTTTAAAGTCAAGGTATAAGAGAGTTTTACCTTTTAAAATACTCAGGACTATAATTTAATATTTTTGTTTATATTTAAAAATATTTGGCTGACATGTTCACCTAGTTTCCAAAGCCTCTATAAAAAGTAGATAAAAAAAATTTAAAATATTTAATTGGATTAATTTAACAGCCCGTTATCTTGTATGTTTTTATACAACAATGTTTTCTTGTATGTCCATGTTATGTTATGTGTTTTTACTCTTCTGTACCTTGAAATGTTAATTAGATTGCAGGTTGTAGAAGGAAATGGAATTCAGTTACTTAAAATCAAGGAGTTAATCACAATAACAGGGAATAAGCAAACGCTTAGTGGTGGTAGCGAGCGAACGAGTTATAATCGAAGAATGTAAGAAGAGAACTGGGTATAGCGTGGTATGTGGTATGCATAGTTATAGGGTAGCGGGCCGCGCGAGCGGGGGCCGGCGAGGAGCGCAAACAGCGTGCGCGTCTGTGTGCGTGCACCGCACACACTGGGATAGTCCCTCGCTACGCGGTACCGCCCCCGTCAGCGCGACGGCAATATCCAGCATGAAATCCCAAAATTGAAAACGGGCTCACCTCCTGTTGGCTCTTAAAAACAACACACGAGTATTGAAAATCTGTTTTCAAAAAAACTAACTATTCCTACAAAATTGGACAAATTAGGCTTTGCTTTGATAAAAAAAAAATCTAAAATATATTTATTTCAAGAAATGAACATTGTAAAAGGTGGCAAGGTTTTTTAATAATCATGTAATAATAACAAGTTCTAAGATTATTTGTATTGTATGTTAATCGCAAATATCACAACGCAGTAGAAGATTTAAACCACCGAACGGAAAACATATTAATCACATAAGTTTTGAATAATCACGTGACTCATTAGCCCGAGTAATCGAATCATCTCGGGATTCAACGTGGCAATAATTGTGGTCTAAATGTAATATGTGGCACATTTTCACCTCAACTGTTTATCGATACATAAAAGGAAATAGAAAAAATATTTATAACAGGGCGTTTTCTAAAATAACTATTGAAAACCTGATTCTGACAGATCCTGGTGTATTTGGGTTCTTTCAACTAACTCAGAATCACTAGCATATTCAATCCTGATGATTAAAAAAAATGTCCCAAAAATTTGTATGAAAATTGTACTTTCCGTCACGCACAATGTACGAATGAAAAAAAATCACACTAAAACGTGACGTAATGGAATGGCCATTTTGGGACATCTTTTTTTAATGGCAGGATGGAGAATGCTGTCGATTCTGAGTAGAATGAGCCCAAGAATGTCCAGCGGGCTTAGCACGGTCGCATTTTTATCACCTGTCACCATGCATGTCACGTTCTAACAAGTATGTAAGTGCGAAAGTGACAGGCATAGTGACAGGCGATAAAAATGGAATCATACTGCCACCGCAGAGGGCTAGCCAGTATTTTGCTCAAAGGATAAGCATTGCCATTCAACGTGGCAATGCGGCCAGTCTTCTGGGCACACTGCCCATTGGCAGTGAATTGGGGGACGTTTTTTATTTATAAAGCCTTACTTTAAGTTTATTCGTAGTTTATAATATTATTTATAGTTTACTGTTAATGATGTTATGTGTAATTTCGTTTAATAAATATATTTTCCTTTATAAAGATTTTTTTTTTTCTTTTTTTATTTTATTTATTAAGTACATCCACATCTTATGAATTACATATGTTGCATTAAAATTGTGTCAAGGTACTTCACCTGATACAGTACGACAATTAAGGAGTACATAGCGTTGACTATGTATAATAGGACTGGGAATGAGATCTTAAACTATACATAAAAAGAAACATTAAATTTTTAAAACAATTAACAATTAACTAATATATAGATTTAAGCTAGTCATTAATTTCATAAATAATAATAATCTAAAAAATAAAATGATGTCCGTGTTCGCCTGGCTGACGGGACAGAATAACAACAAAAATAAGTTAATCCACCCGTATACGCGATCAGGAAGAATCCGATTATTAATTATTTTTTTGATTGTTTACTTTTTTGGCTATCTATTGACCACCATCATATTACGTAATAATTGGACAGAATTTACATTTTATCTATAGCAATGTCGTAACAGACTCAATTAAAAGCTGATTTATGAACGATTTGATATACTGGTCATTCCTGATTATAATTCATTTGGAATCATACAAAAATAAGTTTTAAGACTATAAGGATAAGGTTGAGAGTCGTATGTTCATTCAATAAATACAGTCGACGGTCACAGAAGGTTGTGATCTTCTAGAATCTCGACTTGTTCTTACTTCTTACCAAACAATTACTAATCTCTCGTTACAGATACGTACCGAATTTATGATTTTACGAAGAAATCTTACTTATAATGAATTAATGATTGTATAAAATGAAATGTCGGTCCATCCTTATAAATAAGTACCTCTATCATTATGAATATTACGCATTATGTCGAAAACCTAACTGGAAAACCAAAAATGTATCACTTTCCTTTTGCGTTTCGTACCCAAAGGGTAAAAACGGGACCCTATTAATAAGACTCCGCTGTCTGTCTGTCTGCCGCCAAGCTGTAACTCATGAACCGAGAAATTTTCACAGATGATGTATTTCTGTTGCCGCTATAACAGCAAATACTAAAAACAGAATAAAATAAATATTTAAGTGGGGCTCCCATACAACAAACGTAATTTTTTTGCTGTTTTTAGCGTAATGTTACGGAACCCTTCGTGCGCGAGTCCGACTCGTACTTATATAGTTATGTTTATATACTGTCATTTATATAAGTTTTTTAATAAAGTTATGAATCGTTCATAAAATGAACATCAAGCCAATTCAAACTTAGATTATGAAATCAAAATGATATCTAAATAATGTCGATAAATCGACAAGTATTGATGTCACAATGTAAGTTGGTCAAAATTGCCTCCATACCTAACATAAATAATAGCCACAGCCGGTGACAGAACCTTCTCCTTTTTTGGGATTGTTGTCGGTGAAAAAGTAACTCCATTTGAACTCTGACACTGACACTAAAGTCAAACCTCTGTATAACAAACCCTCTATGTCGTTATAACATGTTACAGTTTTCCAAAAACAAGACTATCCCCGGCGGGATTGATAATTTACCTATCCAAGGGCTATGATTAGGGTCGTTACACACGAGATGATTAGTGGGTGCTGACGTCAACGTCTCATGTGAACAACGCCTTAGATCTCTACCTTTGTACACAAAGTTGCTGAACGACCGAGAACCTTATTTTAAGGTAAAAAGGTCTCTTTTAGGTCTGTCATATGTTGAAGTTAGTATGAATTTCGCGACGATTAAGTCGTTTTTAAAATAAGGGTAACTTAAAATTTTGGGATTAAAAGAACAAACAATATCTTGGGTCGTTAGTAAAAATGGGGTTATTATGACATAACTAGGGATACCGGATACGGGTTTCGGATGGGTTTTTAACCATTGGTTTAGCGAATTTTTGTTTTTGTGGTCAGTTTTATGGGCAGGTTTTGCATTTTTTTTACTTATAAAGGTTTAAAGCGTTTTTTAACCATATGATGCATAAGTAGCTAATAAGTTGTTTGCAGAAATCGCGAAGCGTCTGGTTGACGTAACTGGTGACCGAAGAGCTGGCGGCTTTCTCGCACAACGTATCAGCATTGCGATACAGCGGGGAAATGCCGCCAGCATCCTTGGTACAATGCCTCTAGGGCCTATTTTAGATTTAAGCTAGTTATTAATTTCGTTTACGTAGTACCACAGTAGCTAATGAGTTTCTTAACAATGTTTACATATGAAAGGTATAGTTTAGGTGCAGTATTTCTTGGAAAATAATTACTTGCACATCGGTACTTGACCCAAATATTTATTTTTGAAAACGCTGTCCTACAAGAATGTTATTGTGTGCACTTTTTGTATACACTACACAAGGGTTTTTTTACAAAACAAAATGTATCTATATATCTACGCAAAAGCCTTACTGAAGAGATAAATAAGTGTCACAATAAATAATTGTATTGTATGTGCTAGTGGGCCTTTTTGAGTGCCATTTCGACCAAACATTGTTCTATTGTAGCGGCCATTAATGTTCATTAATGCCCGTTGAATTTAGGAAATTCCATATTATTTGGGCCATAATGCTCTGTATCTCATAAGGTTGCAATTGTAACAAATTAACCTTACTAATGGTTGCATAACTCTTTGTTACATACATATATAATCACGCCTATTTCCCGGAGGGGCAGGCAGAGACCACGGATTTCCACTTGCTACGATCCTGACATACCTGTAGCTCTTTCGCTTTGTTAGCCTTCTTTCACTCCACGTGTCCAAACTATCTCAACATACCTTTCTCAATTTTTGTCACTACATCTTCGTTCAGTTCACACTTAACTCTTTGTTACTGGTCAGAATTCGAACCCGATCTAATCCTTTCCTTCAACCATTAAGTTTAACCAACAAATTCACCGTTCAAATTGCAGTTTGTTTGTTAAGGAATATCGGATGATCCCCGGATTATATTAATTGAGATTAAGGATTACCGTTTAGGCTGCGGTTAAACTTACCGACGTCGGCTTACTGACGGCTCATAATTGGGTCGTAACTATCGAGTTTAAACAAGCGGTGTTTGAGCGTTAAAAATATGATTTTAATTTGATATTTATAGGTACTCAGTGTTGGTTGCGTCTTGTTCAACAGCCCCACTGTATATAGGTACTTTCTCCACTTCATCACTTTATTATTTGAATACTATTTCCTGTTTTGCCTCCTCCTTTTTGGTACGGACGGCTAAGGAATGGAATGCGCTCCCGCCATCTGTATTCCCTGATCAATATGACCTCTGTCTCTTTAAAACAAGAGTGAATAGGCTGTTACTGAACCGGTGAGCTCCATCTTAGGCCCTGTCTTCACTTTCCATCAGGTGTGACTAGGGCCAATCGCCGATCAGTTTATAATAAAAAAAAATATATATATATATACCAACATTTGATATAATCTAATTTTCGAATTTAAAATGTTTTGAGACATACTAACATTAAATAATTTCACGGTTTAGACCACGTTTAGACTCACTTGTTTTAGTCAGTCGCGCGACATGTTTCGGAGAGCCTAGGTCTCCGAAATGAAAAATAATACATGAAATTATTTATATTGGATGTTATTTAAAAACAAATTAGACATTTCGACATTGAGTATACAATTCGGGTTAATACAATGCAAATCTTATATTATTCAAAATTATACAAAGTGAGCGTATATTTTGTGAATTTTATATTTATAATTTGTATATATTATATTACTTATATACCCCTCAGTGTTTGTCGCTAGAACTTATTCTTAATGATGGGAGCGGGGTGCACTGCAAATAGATTTAAAAGTTCGATTTTTATTTTGTTGTTGAATTTTTCTCTCATATTTATTTGGAAGCCTAATATTTAAGCGGTTCCCTATTGTATTGCAAAAAGTTTTTTGACATATTTTTGTATTGCATAATGTTACTTGGCAGAAATGTCGTGTGGCAGAATTACCTTTCGCGTACTGCTTTTCGCATAGTTAGTATTACTTTGCAGAAATTCATTTTGCATAATATTATTTGGC
This sequence comes from Cydia strobilella, assembly GCF_947568885.1. Classification (NCBI taxonomy): domain Eukaryota; kingdom Metazoa; phylum Arthropoda; class Insecta; order Lepidoptera; family Tortricidae; genus Cydia; species Cydia strobilella. The sequence continues at coordinate 17,383,449 of NC_086050.1, forward strand.
AGAAAACCCTAACCTAACCCACTTAGAAAATTCTGCCAAATGAATATTATGCTAAATGACTATTATGGCAAGTATATATTTATGCGAAAGTATCATTCGACTAATAGTACACAGACGGGTCCAAGACAGATTCTGGTACTGGGGCAGGCATTTATGCAAATGACTTTAGTAGTAGCATAAGCATGGGCAATTACGCCACTGTCTTCCAAGCCGAGACATACGCTATAATTGCCTGTGTACATGAGAATATAGTTAGGCAAACCCAAGGGAAGAATATCTATATTCTCAGCGACAGTCAAGCTGCACTCAAAGCGCTGTGAGTGGACTCTAGACTGGTATACAATGGCATCCAAGCTCTGAACAAGCTTGGAAGGCAAAACAAAGTGCAACTGGTATGGATCCCAGGGCACGAGGGATTCATGGGCAATGAAAATGCAGATGAACTTGCCAGAGCCGGATCTGCAAATAACCTTATAGGTCCGGAACCATTCGTGGAGCTCTCACAGGGAACCATCACAACGGCTATCAAAGACCTTACTAAGACCAAACACCAGGAAGAATGGGACAGTCTGACGGGTCTAAAGCACTCAAAGCTCTTTATACAAGGGGTAGACTCTGGTTGGAACAAAAAGCTTTGGAAACTTAGCAAACGGCAACTCCAAATAATAACGGGGGTGTTTACTGGCCATTACGGGGTCAAGGGAATCCTGGCCAAGATGGGGCACGCTGACAACACCGATTGTCGTATGTGTGGCGAAGAGGAAGAGACAATAGAACACCTTATGTGTGAATGTCACGCCCTCGCCAGACAAAGAATGAAGGACTTTGGAACAGGCTACCTGGTACCAAAGGAATTCAAAAAGCTACCCATAAGGTCCATCATCCGGCATATGGAGATGGTGGGGAAAGCTCTTGAGTATATAGCGGACGGATCTTTCCTAGGGGGTAACTGCACAAAAGATCCCTATGGGTCGAAGTGTATCCGTAAGGGCCCCCGAAACTATAAGATAAGATAAGATAAGATCATTCGACTAAATGTTTTCTGCGATAGGTACGTGTTATACGAAGTGTATTTCTGACAAATAATATTCTGGATGAGGGGAACTAATAAGCACTATTTCAAACAGTTCAAACTTTCAAACTGTATCGTACTTTAAAATGTTAGAATCCTATAATGTAGTAAAAACCCAGTTTTTACCAGCGACCACGATCCCTGATTACACTGCTAGCAATAATAACGGTAATTTAAAAAATACAGCCCCATTCTTAGAACCAATTTGCTTGTTTCCTTTGGTGAATGCAGGTGATTAGGTTTTTTTTGCCATGCACTGTAATAAAACGTTATGTTGTTGTACTTACTTAGTGTAGCAATGGTGCAATTATTTTATAGACTAAAATAATTCATTATTTTATAAATATCTTGCAAAAATTTACACATTAAATATTTATTCAATAAATGTCAGTATAACACAAAAAAAATACAATTCAATAACAACTTAAGCCTAGTCCCCCCCCCCCCCCGAGTTGTCCCTGGCGCAAAGGTGCCAATCACACTAGCCGCGCTACCACGTTGAATTGCGATGGCCAACCTTTGCACCAGGTACGAACCCGCGCGGGCGTCAGACCCCTCCTCCCTAATGCGACGTCCCAAACACAAAAAAACACAAAAATCGATAATTTTACAAATTGAAACATACAGTCTTTCTATTTATCTTTTCTATTATTATCTTTTGTATTTTTGACTAAATATGATACAGAAGGCAAACAAGCAGATAAATCGCCTGATGGTAATCAATGACCGTCGCCCATGCCACCACCATGCCCATGCACGTGCATGTAGGTGGCGCTTTGGACACCGTCCTGTAACACTATCATTAAGCTCTTTTCTCGAAGATTTAAAGCCTTTAAAGGTGGTATCGCTTCATGGCTCCTCTACACTATCGGCGATGATAGACGATGACTGGCGGGCACGATAGTGTAGAGGACATACTCGGCAGTCCCCGCCAGTCATCCTCTATCATCGCCTGCGACCCGTGTGTTGTCGGTTTTAGGGCACAAAGGGAATCGCCGGGTGGATGCTACTACAGGCGACAGTGTGGATGCTTGCACGATGATCCTGCCGATGATAGACGATGATACCGGGTGGTTGCTACTACAGGCGACAGTGTGGATGCTTGCACGATGATCTTGCCGATGATAGATGATGATACCGGGTGGTTGCTACTACAGACGACAGTGTGGATGTTTGAACGATGATCTTGCCGATGATAGATGATGATACCGGGTGGTTGCTACTACAGACGACAGTGTGGATGCTTGCACGATGATCTTGCCGATGATAGACGATGATATCGGGTGGTTGCTACTACAGACGACAGTGTGGATGCTTGCACGATGATCTTGCCGATGATAGACGATGATACTATATCGCCGATAGTGTAGAGGAGGCATGGGAATAGATGAGACAGTCTTTGTTCTACTATGCGTCCAGCTGACCTATACGAGATTTCGAGAGCATAAAACGAATTAAACGCCATTCATTGTTGCAATCCTCAATTTTATTTCCGCCACGCCACACACAATGAAGCATGAGCTTATAATCGGCAAGCTATTTTAGTCCACATCCGGAAGATGAATGGTACAATTGTTGCCACTGGTTTTCTGTAATCGTTCTCATATATAAAGTCTTATGTTAAAAGTAAATTGTAATGTGTTAAGACCTCTTGAATTGGGTAAGAGATTGTAAAGTGATAGGCTATCGTGGGTGGTTAGAATATCATGTTCGGGGTGGGTGTCATATTATGTCGGTTACTGTATTTGTTCGCTAAAAATGAGCGCTACACATTGAAACCATTAGTTACGTGCTTAAGATTTATATTTGAGATAGGTTTTTATGCGATACATGTTTTTAGGGTTCCCAAAGGGTAAAAACGGGACCCTATTTCTAAGACTCCGCTGTCCGTCTGTCTGTCACCAGGCTGTATCTCATGAACCGTGATAGCTAGACAGTTGAAATTTTCACAGATGATGTATTTCTGTTGCCGCAATAACAACAAATACTAAAAAGTACGGGACCCTCGGGTGGGCGAGTCCGATTAAAGTTTTTTTAAATATCGGACAACAGTAGGTAATAGTCATAGATAGATGGTTTTCCTCAGTCACCCGTAGGTATGGGTAAGGGATGTATTATAAATTCAATATACGCGATATAATCCGTTTTCATAGTTTTATTTCAAGATTGGAATTATTAAGGACTATTTCTATACAATCTATCAAACAGTTGTCAATCTTTAGAACTATTGTTCATTTGAACTTCATTGTAACAACCACAACATTGTAATGGAAGATACATTATTGATATTAAATTGCTTGTGCTTTACTTGAAATAAAATAAAATACGATTGTTCAATTCATACAATTGTGTTCGTTACATTTTTTTTATACCGAGGATAATCGTTTCCTACGATCGATATTTTAAAAGAAATAAAAAACGACATAATGAAAGTTGGTTGTCCCGCGGGTATAATTTTTTGCTTGCAAGGACATCCGTTTTTGGTAAATAAACTTCATTTTGGAATAAAATTCTATACAGTCAAATTTAAGTGTGTTACCAGAAAAAAGATATATAAGGTAGGTATTAAATAATATTATAATAATATTATTTAATTAGTAGTAGTAGTTATATATAATATATATTAATATTAGATAATCCACTTTATTCAGTAAATGAGTATATGACCTCGACACTTGAAATTGTAAATTGAACTGTAAACTTGACATGTTCTCATTTATTAATTCTTAACGAAATGTGTGTATAACTAGTTATTATTTAGAACATGACGATCAATAGGAGATACTCATACTTAGTTAATAATCCCGTATTTTGTTTTTGACATGAATGCATAAAATTTAATTTAAAATTTAATTTAAAATTTAATTTAAAATTTAATTTAAAATTTAATTTAAAATTTAATTTAAAATTAGTAAGACATTTTTTTGATTTGTATCTATTAATTTATTAAATAATGTTATGTAAATACCTAGTCAATGACGATTATAATATAAATTCATGTAGATTAGTCTAGCATAATTTATAATGTAATTTCATATTATGAGAATAAATATCTAATCTAATCTAATCTATTGGTGATAATGAATAAACTAAAACTGTAAACTACCAAGCATCTGTCACTGCCACACCCGATATGGTTAGCAGCATATATTGAAACAATTGTTAGTGGATGTACATACATGTAAAGCAATTATAATTAAATAAATAGAGTTAAACCAAGACAAGTCTGCGACAATTTTGATAGCACACGCAGTGCAAGTGTTATTTATACGTCATAATTACGTACAAGTTTGACGTTTAAAATAACACTTGCAATGCGTGCGTGTGCTGAATGAAATGAAACAGTCCTAAATACTTAAGGGCCACTTGCAACTACCCCACTAACCCGGGGTTAACCGGTTAAACCGGTTAAACCGGTTAACCCCGGGTTAGTGATGCAAGTCCAGATATGACGACGATGAAAGAAAAAAATTGATTTATTTTGGTGAACTCAAAACATTCACCGCCTTCAAAATCCAAATTTGATTGTACTTACCCAACGCATACTTAGGTATATTTATAATCTTGTTATGCACACTACATCTCAGTGTCAAAAGGCCAAAGGCCTCATAAATATACACTTGCATTTTTTTAGAATTGTTACAAAGATGCGCATACGCTCCGCTCCATAGACATATATATTACTTCTTAAAGACCGGTCTTACGAGCACTACGAATAGGGCTCAGTCGTGTCACGTGTGGCGAATTGCGCAGTGGAAAAGCGTCGGTGTTCGGTCAAAATTGTATGCATACGCTTATACTTTGTTTACACCAATTGTGACGCCTTTCCACTGCGCAATTCGCGACACGACTGAGCGCGCTGGTGTAACTAAATGCGATTTTGACTCCAATGTATCGGCCCCATTCGTAGTGCTCGTAAGGCCGGTCTTTACAAAATATGTCTATGCTCCGCTCATACGGCTCATACAATGAGGCTCGTTAGGCTCGTGGAAACGCTACGGATTTGGTAATCATTGTTCTTTAATTACTGAACTACCTTATACCTTGGTAATAAGGTTGACAAACTGTCACAACAATGTGGATGTTAATCAGTTGATTTGGACGTATAGGAAGTGTATGGAGTTGAAGTTACCAGCATTCGCCATAATTGTGTAAGATAGAAGCTTTTATACGAGCAGCATTTACAAAACTTGATATCGGTTCTGAAAGCGTTCTTTTATTGTAACACTAGATTTTGCCCGCGACTTCGTCTGCGTGGAATTAGTAATTTGGGTATCTTAATTCTTAAACAAGTCTGCTTTTTAATCCATCCTTTTTTACCCCCAAATTGGTCCACACTATACATTTCCACCCCATTTTTTACACCCTTAAGGGATGATTTCGGGGATAAAAGTTATTATATATCCTTTCCCACAGCTCAAACTATCCCCATACCAAGTTTCATCTAAATCGGTTCAGCGGTTATTGATTCCCCATACAAATTTCCACCCCCCTTTTCACCCCCTTGAGGGGTGAGTTCTGGGATAAAAAGTATCCTATGACCTTCCCCGGGACTCAAACTAACTGTACTAAATCGGTTCAGCGGTTTAAGCGTGAAGAGGTAACACACAGACAGACAGACAGACTTTCGCATTTATAATATTAGTATGGATAGTATTATATAGTATATAGTATGGATAATTTACTGTTTAAAAAAATACCAACATTTTAAAAGTGTGGATATCAAAAGTATTTTTGGCGTTTTTTGCGTAATGATACGGAACCCATCGTGCGCGAGTCCGACTAGCACTTGGCTGATTTTTTATCGTTCATGTAGTGGTATCTAAAATAAGTTCGACGTCCAGCCGTCCCACGATGGTACTTAGTACTTTCTGAAACTAAATATCAGTGAATATGGCACAATCTTTCTATTCATGGTAGCCAAACATAATCAACGGAAGATGACATTTTGTAATGTACCTACTCCTTTGTGCCTTAACCGACGATCTGAATGTACCTTTATGAATGGAATTAATTGGCCTTTGTATGGATTATATATGAATTGCTAACTGCAGGTTATTTGAAGTGAAAACGGTTGCTAATATTATTGGCTAGGACAAGACAGCGGCTTGTAAGCAATTTGTATGTTTCGCTATAAAGGCACTTTATAGGGGAACAAAAAATAGTGTACTTAATGCTATTTAAATTGTTCAACTTATTTTATTTTATTATTAAGTACTACTAGTTTCTTTTGGCGCTTTAACTTTTAAATTGTGTCTTGATATGGGTGTACGAATGTACTTTTTGCCTGAAATAAAACTTTATTTATTTTTATTTTTGTATTTTTTATTTTTATATAGCGTACCGCCTTAATTATACCTACGGCCTCCTAGGCCTCCTAGCCTACATCGATAGTCGATAGTGACCCTGCCTACAAAGCAGGTCCCGTGTTCGAATCCTGGTATGGGCATTTATTTGTATATTTATCACAAATTTGTGCCAAGGATCCCGTTTTAATATATTTAATACGTCTGTGCCTCACGGATGTTTATAATGACTAAAATTACAAACAACGCCAAATTAAAAACTTATCAGTAATGCCTAATGACTATATGACTAAATATTTTCGTAACACGTTGAAATTTAAATTAAATTAGTTCAGAGTTCAACAATGAAGATCGATCATGATTTTGAAAAATCGCGAAGCGTCTGGTTGACGTAACTGGTGAAGGAAGAGCTGGCGGCTTTCTCGCACCATAGAGTAACTTATACTAGAGCGGTACTGTCATAGTTGTAACCCCAGTAAATCCACTGCCATCTGTCGACACACTTTAAAACTAAAAATAAATATTACGATAAAATGTATTTAAATATGGATAAATGATTTTTTATTTGCATTAATTATTTTTATATGATTTTGACCCATGTTCTTTCACTGGTATGCGTTAAAATTATAAATAACAAACGAAACAGTCAACGCCCTCTATACGAGTGTAGGCCAAAACTAGTGGCGCCATCTGATCGAGAATCAAATTTTCTTGATTTTCGAGGCACGTTTTTTCCTTAGACTGTATCTTTGCTCGAACGACGTATCAGCATTGCGATATAGCGAGGAAATGCCGCCAGCATCCTTGCTACAATGCCTCAAGGGCCAGGGCCTATTTTAGATTTAAGCTAGTTATTAATTTAGTTTAGTAGCACCACTGTATTATACAATATACATACAATATTGTAAATAGGTAAATACAATGACATTTTTAAATTTTCCTACATGTTGAAAATGTTTTCAATTCAGTTTTTTTTATATTTTAGCAATTTGAAAAAGCTCAAAATCTCGATGGATTTACAGGAGGTTAAAATAAAGCAAGCAAACGCACTAACGTAACGTAACAAAACATTTCAAAACATTTTTTTGCTAAAATCCATATTTCCCTCAAACATTGGCATCCAAAGCTTCAAAAGAATCAATGTCAGAACAAAATTGAACAACGAACCAAATTCACGTCAAACCAAAACTCAATCCTTGGGCTAACACTAGTCAATTCAAGCCAAAATATCTACCAAAAATCAAGGAAAAATGGTCATTGTAACATCGAGATAGAGTGCAAGGAGATGGTAAAACGTGTGTAGTACCAGTCAATTCTAACCAACATTTATCTACCAAAAAACAAGGAATAATCATCCTTGTCAAATCGAAATAGAGTGCAAGAAGACGGTAAAATGTGCGTGGTAGATAGTGACACATACGGGCGCGTTCATTGGAGAGATTTGTCCAGAGATTGTAGTCCATCCATCAGGCCGAATGTCAAAACTAATACAGACCTAGTCCCGTGAGAGACGATCGCATTCGTAATTATACCCCAATCAATGAGGTATTTATGATATGGATATTTAACTCAATCGGAGAATCTAAGAATTGTGTATAGTGCCTGCAATATGGCCACATCTTAAAATGTCAGAAGATCTTTTAGATTAGACAATTATTTAAATAAATAAAAAAAGGAATCCTTTGAAAAAAAAAATTGACGTGGCTATATTGCAGGCACCATACCATTTTAACCTACACACAAAATTAACAAAATACATAAAATAAATCATAACTATTCGCAGTTAAAATCAATCCTAATGATTTTTTAATCAACTGCGGGGAATTGGGCACACACCTACCATTTTTATTAACCATACGTATGGGCTCTAAATGTACGTATTTGTATGTAGGTAATAATCTAATTATACAATCGAAATAAATTACATTAAACATTTAAAAAAATCTCTATTTACCATTAATGTTGGCATTTTAAATATTATAAAACCCAACTAGCCTTGATAATTGCAATAGGAATTTCATATTGATTTCCTCCAGTTAGTATCGTCTTTATTCGCATGGTCTTAATATTTGTATAATAGTTGGTGTGTCTTAAAAATATTTCCAATAAGTTTTTTTATTCTTATAGTAAGTATTTTGCGTATCCTCCGGAAATAGGGAGTATTACTGCAATGTTCTGCCACCAGAGTGCAGCACTAGCCTGTTTAGTAAACCATAGAGTAACTTATACATACTGTGCCTTTAACAGTGTTTTGACAAGTTTTCAGAGATAATAAAATATGACATTGATGCATCAAGGCGGTTTGCTTACAGAGGACCTAAAGGGAAACGCGATTCCGAAAATTCGCTATCTGCCTCTATCGCTTGAATATGCAAGAGTGACAGAGATGTTCCCTATTTAAGAACGTGGCCTTTAGCTATGTAAATTCGAATGTATGTAAGTAAATTTCTAATTAGAACGGCTGTATCTGATAATGTTATCGAAATATTCTAAGGACACCCTAACACGAATTTTCACGTGGATCAAACTTGAACATTCTTGTTAGTGTAAAGCGTCTTCTTTGATTGGACTAATATGTATATATTTGAATGCAGGCAATGTCATCCGATTAAAATTGGCAGCCGATAGGGGAATGAGATAGATTAAATAGATTGATATCATGGTGAGTTAATGAGAACAATGTGTTTAAATCTAATAAGAAGTCTTATCGGAACGGGACATTGTACGAGTAACTATAATGGTAGACGTATCATCTTATTAGGTTTTATTTGTATAGAAAAAACCGGCCAAGTGCGAGTCGGACTCGCGCACCGAGGGTTCCGTACTTTTTAGTATTTGTTGTTATTAAATTTTCAACTGTCTAGCTATCACGGATCATGAGATACAGCCTGGTGACAGACAGACAGACGGACAGTGGAGTCTTAGTAATAGGGTCCCGTTTTTACCTTTTGGGTACGGAACCCTACAAATTAACGCTTTTATTTACACAATCAAATTTTTGAAGCGTAGCGCTTTTTCTAGTTTATTGTACGGTTGCTTCAAAATATGAATACCAATCTTGAGGCCTTTCTCTAGTATTAATTAATTATGTAAATTTTTCTTATGTATACTTATGTCACTTTCCGGAAATCATGTCATTACTTATTAATTCCTACATTACTTATTAACTTTATTACCTGTACCTACTCATGGGTCGATTCACGAGAATCGGCGAGGATTTTCTTTTAGATATAATTTACAGTTTCAGCACAAATCTTCCGCCGGCTCTCGTGAGTTTTACCTATACCTACCTTCAAACTATTACTACCTAGTACCTACCTACTTTATGTTTTTGTTGTTTTATAGACTGCAATTTATATACAATAATGAAACTCTAGGTCTTAATTTAAGAAATATTTGTAAACTTGTTTGTAAACGACTGTTTGTTTCTTAAATAAAATAAATTAAATTAAAATTATATCTTCATCGCTTCAAAACCTGATTAAACAACTTCGCCCGAAAGAAAAAAAAATACTAACATCCTTACGCATACCAAATGGATGCCAGAAGAGGGGCGCGGACCCGGCAGGCCCAGACGGAGATGGCGGGACGACCTAGACACCTTTCTCAACGACTGGCCGGAGGAGGCACTATATCGGGAGTCGTGGAAGACAAGGGGAGAATTCTTTGCCCAGCAGCGGGACACCATAATAGGCTAGTAAAAAAAAAACTTACGCATCATTAAAAAATTGTAACAGTTTTGCACAAAATGCGCAATTTTGCTTTTGATCAAACACCTAGATTACTTTTTCTTGTTAAAAATTAACAAAATTACATCCGCAATCCCGCCGGGCACGCACGGCATGTCCGCTCAGTGCTTAGCGAGGTGTGACCTGAACTCACAGCGTCTTAAGGGGCCCACTGATTATCAGTCCGCCGGACGATATTAGCCTGTCAGTTTGAACAAAAATTTGACAGTTCCAAACAACTGACAGGCCGATATCGTCCGGCGGACTGATAGTCAGTGGGCCCCTTTAACCAAAGTGTATATTGAGTCCACCTTTAAAATTACACTTGAAATAAATTGAGTTGCCGAAAAAAGAAAAATCATCATCAAACGCGCATTTAAACTATTTAATGAGAACCTTAAACTTAATGATATAGACATTTTTAACTGTACACTAACACAACTTAAGAATGCATTTAAATAGTAAATACCTATAACTAAATTTAAATCTTGTTTAAACGCACTTACAATGTAATTTTGACAAAGGTATCAATTCATTGATTCACATATTTTAAGTATATTTATAGTAATTGTAAAATACAAACTAAGTCTTTCTCTTATGTAGTTAATAGCCACGGACCTATTTATATGTTACTAACTTTTGCCCGCGACTTCGTCTGCGTGGACTTAGTAACAGCAGCTAAAGTAAGTATAGCGCCTGGAAAAATTCTCATAGCAATTCAATTTGAGCATATTATGCACACAAATTAGCAGGCACTTCATTAATTATCTCAATTCCACCCTGCTTTTTACTTTCTTAAGGGATGATTTTCGGGATAAAAACTATCCTATGTCCTTCTCAGGGACTCAACCTATTTCTATGCCAAATTTCATCTAAATCGATTCAGCGGTTTAAGCGTGAAGAGGGAACACACAGACAGAAAGACAGACAGACAGACAGACTTTCGCATTTATAATATTAAGTATGGATTTTGTTATGAAACTATAGGTCTGATCTTCTTGTCTTTAAAATAAGTTCATAAACTATGTATGACTGTTTGTTTCTGAATAAATAAAAGTAAAAATAAATATACTTTTTTATTCCCGTTATCATGATATATATTGTTGTATTGTAATATTATTCGCAACAGCACACCACTGGTATCAACACGTGTTTATGAATAAAATCATTTGTCTTTGCACTTTGAGTGTTTTAGTGTAGTGTAGTGACCTCTTCAACGTGTGAACTGTCGCGTTTTACCACAGAGCAGCTCAATAGACACCGCATCACCGCATTATGAACCATTGGCGAAGAGTCGGGGTCTCCACGCATAGGCGCTCGCGTTACAGGTGCGTCGGAGGGAGGACTCTCTTTTCTTGTAAGTTTAAAATATACCAGTACGACAGAAACGGCTTTGGACAGAGTAGCATGGCGGTCTTTGGTGTCGGAGGCCAAGATCCACTTCGGGTCGTCGCGCCACAGCAGTAAGTAAGTAAGTAAGTAAGTAGTAGTATTAGGCTATATTTGTAAAGAATTACAACGAGCTGCATTCAGATTCTACTCGTTTTTATACTACAACAGCGCATGTTTACCCATTTGAATTCAGTATTTCTAATTTACACGCATATAGGTACTTGTTTCACGAAAGCTTGGAGTTTACCGCTTGTATTATAAGTTACAAGCTTTCGATAAATGAGTTTATGATAGTTTTTAGGGTTCCGTACCTCAAAAGGAAAAAACGGAACCCTTATAGGATCACTCGTGACGTGCGTCGTGCGTCTGTCTGTCTGTCCGTCTGTCACGGCCTATTTTCTATGAAACTATTGCACATGTAAGTTTGTGATCCAAAGCCACTTTTCGGGGGAAAATGAGAAAATTAAAAAATAAGTTTTTTACACTATATCGTGTTACATATCAAATGAAAGAGCTTATTGTGAGAATCACAAATATATATTTTTTTCTTTATAAACAGTTTAGAAGTTATTCAAGAAAATAAGCAAAATATTACTATCCCCCCTTTATAGTAATAAGATTGAAATGTTTGCTAACCATGTATGGACCTTTTAGTCTGCAATAAATGATTTTTAATTTAATTTAATTTAATTTAATTTATCTCCGAAACTACTGGGTCTAAAATTTTGAAAACAAAAATACACAAAATAGTTATTTACCTATAGATGACAGAAAAACCTATTAGGAATGTGCAGTCAAGCGTGAGTCGGACTTAATTAGTTAGTTTTTGATCCGACCCCTACGGGTTTTTTAAAGAAATTTCAGTCACGTTTCACAAAAAAAATGTGTAATGTACGGAACCCTTGGAACGCGAGTCCGACTCGCACTAGGCCGGTTTTTTATAGTGTAACCGACGAAAAACGACCCTTTGTTGATTGTGCTTCCAGCGACCACGAGTGGTCTTCGGACCAAAGATTAAGAACTTGAGAACCACTGGTCTAATAGGACCAATTATGACGTGTAATATGAAATATTATTATAAAACAATGAGTATGAGTATGAGTATGAGTATGAATATGAGTAAGTGATCCGTGTGTTTTCCAAACTTTCCTCATGTCCAACGAATTGTTTTACACTTCGCTAACTATGAGGTGGGCGGCTCGGAAATTAATGTGACACACATTTACTGAGAAACTAGTGGATTCCGTGAAACGCTTGCTTTCTTCAATAACGAGTCAAAATAGGTGTGTGCTAAATAATTAACATTACATAAAATACCGTTGCTTGGTAATACTGATGTTTTTTCTACCCTTTTGACCGCACCTTCTTACGAGGTGAATATAATTGATCATACTGAGTAACTTTCAAAATATGAACAACAGAAATCGCAAAAGAATAGGTTTAATACAATCCATGAATCTTCTTATAAAATTTCTGAATATATTCTTATTTTGTTATTGGCCAGTTTTTCTTATTAGGGTTCCGTACCCAAAGGGTAAAAACGGGACCCTATTACTAAGACTCCGCTGTCCGTCTGTCCGTCTCTCTGTCACCAGGCTGTATCTCATGAACCGTGATATCTAGACAGTTGAATTTTTTTACACATATTTCTTCATGTTCCCGCTATAACAATAAATACTGAATGGTGCAAATAGCCCTAAGAATTACCTCATCATGTTCAAATAAAGCACTGCTCGATTTCATAAAAGCTTAATAGAACGTATTTTATCGAATAAAGGCACAAAAGGGTTGAAATTCAGATTTTTTTGTTAAGAGTAAAAGGTTATGATGATTCACGCGTAGGAGGCGTAAAATACCGATATCTTGGTTAAGAAAGAACACGTGTACTTAAATGTCAAACAACAATGTTGCTGTTTAGTTTACCCCCTCCCACGTTTATTTTTACCCTACCCTACCCTATTACTAAGACTCCGCTGTCTGTCTGTCTGTCCGGTTTTCACCAGGCTGTATCTCATGAACCGTGATAGCTAGACAGTTAATATTTTCACAGATGATGTATTTCTATTGCCGCTATAACAACAAATACTAAAAACAGAATAAAATAAATAATTAAGTTGGGCTCCCATACAACAAACGTGATTTTTTGCCGTTTTTTGCGTAATGGTACGGAACCCTTCGTGCGCGAGTCCGACTCGCAATTGGCTGGTTTTTTTAGGTTACTACATAGACCAGAAAAATAGGGAAATACTGTTGGAAAGAACATACTTATTCTATTGAACAGGTGTAAATGTGAAAAACCAAAAACCACAACAACAACCTAGGTTGTGGTTATTTCTGGTTTATCTACAATGCCTAAAGGTGACTGTCCGTTTCCAACCGCAGCTGCACTGCTGCTCCGACACTACTGCGGCGGCCCAAACGCGTCGGTGTTATTGTCAATTTCCATAGTAAAATGAATGACGATATCGACTGCACGTAATATGGTGATTTTAACGTTTTCCCGACCGCAGCTGCACTACTGCTCCGACACGTCGGTGTTATTGTCAATTTCCATAGTAAAATGAATGACGAGACCGACTGCACGTAGCATGGTCATTTTTGCGTATTTGGTGTATTATTGCAACTGCGGCTGCAGACCGCACGTCAAATCTGTCACCTGCACTGAATTGTCTTTGATCACAGATATTAGTAGTTTTAAGCAAAGAGGATATAACCACTACGTTCTAAGGAGTTATTACACCCACGGATAAACAACCCCGATGGTACCGTCGCCATATATCGCAGATATATCGGGGCGGCCAAGGAGCTCACAGATATCTGAACACGCATTTATTGTCAAGGCGCTAGAGTGCATGTTCAGATATATTTAGCACCTCGGTCACTCCGACATATCTGATGGCGACTGTAGTACTACTGTAAACTTTTTTGCTAATCTATATTGAGCCATACGAGTATCACAGAGCCAGTTAGGAAACTAGAATGATAGGTCCGAAAAAGAGAGTGTCAAATTCGGAAGTTAACTATAGTCTGGCAAACCCTTCGAGCAACACCGGCTTCCGACACGTCGGAAGGGAGGAGCCCAAGCGATATCTTACCGTACAAATCGTTCTGCCATTTTTGCGGGGGAAAACGTGCACACAGTCGCACTTCTCACTCACTACTTGCAAAATCCAATCTCTAATTAGGATTGTTAATTTTTTTTTAATGTTCTATTTCGAAAACCATTTCGAGATATTAGGTTTTTAAACAGTTTCCGACATTTGCTGCGATATAATAATCGAGGATTGAAGATATTTCAACAAACCTTTGACCTTCTCGCGAGGCTGAATATAATAATGTCATCGTATAGTAAAAGTTATCGAACCATAATAAATAAATCCGTCACTCACGTAATTGTCAAAGATGTCATTGTCATCAATTGTCATAATAAAAAAATTCAGTTAAACCGCTAGTTTCTTACGATTTGATTTATAATTTTTAATACCTAAACAGTAGATTTTGATTGCTTAATATATCAAAAACCTTGTTTCCACTTGTGGGAATGATTTACAAAAATTATAGTCCGCGAAGACCTACGTGAAAGACGGTGTTGTCGTGAAGTAAATGTGGAATGGAATACTTCAAGTGTTACACACAATATTGCTGTGAGGATCACGTCGATGTAAGTATAAAATTAATATTATTTTACTACGAATATTTAAAAGTCCATTTTGGTGGTCGGGTCACTATTACCTATTTATTTTCTGTGATGATGTGGCCAGAATATCTAAAGACAAACCGTTTAACACAGCTTGTCCGCTACTAGCTCCGTTTTACTGATTTGAAGTTAAATTCAACAAACAGACATACATATATGTAACTTGCAAGCAATAAATCATATACATACAAAAATACATAGTTATATTCAAAATACAACATGAAACTGAAAAGATAATTTCTAATTTCCAGGTACCTACAAGTTGCAGTTCAAGGCTCAAGCTGCTGATATCACGATCATGGCGGACAAAACTAAAGTTAATAAAGAGTTGTGAAAAATAAAACATGTCTTATTTTTTACTTTTTTATTAATTTACGAAAAACCTGTTTCCCAAAAAAGTGTATACATTATATGTTCAACATGTTCTGCACGTAAGGTTGACATTGAGGGCTTTGTTTAGTAGCATTCAGTTGAAGTTGATTTAGGTTCTACTCTTGTTGATCCAGAAAATAATTGTATAGTTTATTATTAAATCTATGCCCACGCCCAGGCACTATTCTTGCTATAACTTTACATTCTCCGCCTTCTCTAGAAATTTGTACATTATATACATCCAATAAAACTAAGGTATATACTTAAGGCAGATTTGTGGAATCAGCTTTCACAAATTTAGCGTATTTTGAGATTATTGATTTAGGGATTCAAATAATACGACGATATTATTTATAGATTCATTAAATAAACTGTTCTTTTATTTTTTCGTAGTTTTGCGAGGATAGCTATAAGCTCGATAGGGCACGAGCGATAGAGAGGCAAATAGAATACCGAATATCCGGCAAAGTGGCCAAATACCGAATAGTTGCCGAATATTCCTGGCAACTGTAATTGTATTGTAATATATCATATTATATAATGTCGTTTATGGTGACAATTTCTCATTTTGTCATTGCAAAGCCATTCCTGATCTAAATAAAAGAAGCAATCATTTATTTTTATTACAAGGGGCAAAGATGTTATTTAATACCTCATGGTAACATATTGATATCCAAACATACGAAACGATACAAAATTGAACCACGAGAGAAGCGAATGGTTTAAAATTTAGAATATTGACAGTTGCGGAGGTCTCAAGGCATGAGGGTTAAACAAACTGTGTTACAGTGCAACACGTAATTCTTCACACCAACACGAGGAAACCATTTATTATTCAAATTAATTTATTAAAAGTTCTTTCTATCGGCCAAGGCAAGGGAAATATCTTTCTTCATAAAGGATTTCTTGTCTCGCCCGTCAAGTTTTATATGGATGGTGCGGTCATATCATAGAGTGCCGTCGCCCATTCACACCTGCAACTGGACAATATGAAGTGTAAATTACAAATTATTTTATTCATCATACTTCACTGTTTGGTACCTAAGGAAAGTAAAATTGGCTTAATATGGATACTTAGAAAGATAAATCTGTAATATTTTGCTAACACCGAACGACTGCCTGCCCACCATTGGATAATTTTATTCTTACGTGTCGCATCGTCATCTCCAGAACCCACGAATCACTTTGCAGAAATCAATAAAAGGCCTGCTAAAAGAGCCTACCTGGCATGGTTTTGAGGGGACGTTTATTACAGACTTCTAAATCCAGCCGCACGTTTCTGACGGCCGAGTACCTATAATACGTGATGCAGGTGGATCAAGTGCGCACTCCCCCCGTATATATCACGAACTCCATGAGTCCCGTTTCCGTCGGATTGCTGTGTGCGGTGGTCACGCATTTAGGCAAGAGGATGGGGAAGAAAATTTCACATTGTGAACTTACCTTAATGTTAAGAATAATTTTTCCTCTGCATTAATTTTATTTGAGTAATTTGATTGTATTTCGTCAATTATTAAGTCTCATTCAATGTTGAATTGCTTTTCATTTAATCGGCAATATTATCTGAATAAAGGATCACCATTAAATATCAGATTTTTTATTAATATTGCGTAGCTGCCTTCGTCGGACTCTGACTATTGTAGAAAGGCAAACTGGTCTTCTTTTTCATGTAGCATGTAGCATTATCGCCACTCGCTTCTTCACGTAAAAAATACAAAAGTAAATTAGTATTTTATTTGTACGTATGACATTATATGACTTGACATTGACAAGCCATCAACGAACGCTGTCGCGACTGCACGCCGCAACAGCCGCAGTCGTGCTGCTACAGTAGTGCGGCACCGCGTAACGTCGCAACTGCAGTGCAGCGGCAGTTACAATTGGACAGTCACCTTTAGGCTAATTTAAGTTTAGAACTTTAGACTTATGATCATTTGTTTAATCCCTGTTTTGTGATAATAAATTCAGTTTATCTACTCCTTCAGAACCCCTAGTGTAGATACAGTCGCCATCAGATATATCGGAGCGGTCAAGGTGCTCACAAATATCTGAACACGCCTGTATTGTCAAGGCGCTAGGTGCGTGTTCAGATATTTTAGAGCACCTCCGATGTATCTGATGGCGACTGTACATTTCATTTTATAGCGTGACGTGCCTTCGCGTTTGCTTTATGTCTATTTTTGACATGACAGTTCGGAGTAAAACCGAAATAAACCGGTATTTACCGCTGTTTTTTAAACCGGTTCCGAGCCTTGATTGTAAGTCCCAAAATATTCTTCATCATCATCATCATCATGTCAGCCGATAGACGTCCACTGCTGGACATAGGCATCCCCCAAGGCTCGCCACTCCGACCGATCCTGTGCCGCTCGTATCCACCTAATAATAAAATATTCTTACTAGAATTCAATTAAATGGCAGGTCTGGTCAAGGATTAGTTCGTGCAATGGACTGAGAGACATTAATTGTTATCCAAAGCTAATGCGTCATATTATGTTTAACATAGTCAATATTGATCCAGCATTCACTCTGTTTATCATAATACCTATTATATCAATCTATTGAACTAATGGCAATAACCTAGGGCCATACCTATTAATAATATTTAGTTTCCTCAAAGTATCGGTATTAAACTTTGACCTTTTACTAGAGATGAGTAAATAGTTTAGATGGAGAGAATGTTATCCGTATAATTAGGTACCTATATACTCGTATTGTTTATGGCGCCATCTAGGCCGATTTTAATTTTTTTGTCGAATTTTTCTTTCGTTCGATTTAGATCATTTCATTTTTAGGTTTCGTTCATTTTGGTTGGTTTGAAGAGCTCATTCTGGGTGGAAAGAATATAAAATCAAAAATTGTCACGAAAAAATTTATGCAATTTTTCGCAAGTTTCGAAAATACCATAAGTTTTCGTAACTCAAGAGCATCTCATGGAAATATTTTCTATCTGTCTACCAAATTGTATCGTAAGCTGTATGAGAAAGTAAAAATACTGACGTCACAGGGCGGAAACGCCATATATCAAAAATCATTTGCGTTTCTATGTGTGAACGGCGTCTGTACATGCGTCATGCGGCATTGTGTGAGTGAGTTGCTTAAAAATCGAACCCAGGCCTCCTTCACTCGCTCAAGGCCACGCGCTATATGCCTACCGCTCGGCGTATCGTGGACGATACAACCGACAGAGGGCCGCCGAACGCCCGCCTGAGCGCTCGCACCGCATGTTTCCCGCGCCTACGCTTCGAAATTCCGAAACCACGTAATTATTGTGCATTAGATGTGTGTAAAAGTCAAAAAACAAAGGAAAATTTGTCGTATTTACCGAGTAGTATTTTAAATCTATCTTTGTGAATTTCGTCACCATTTATTTCTTTGAACATAAGTAGGTAGATCGTAAATTAAGGAGTTTTTTTGAGTCAGGTATTATAAGTGTTGTTTTTAAATATTTGATTGACTAATAAAAAATATGGTTGATTCGCAACATTCGTTTTATTACAATAATAACATAAGTAACAGTTCAACCCTAGCGCATTCTTACGATGACGCGTTGGCACGTGACTCGCACGGCGAGCAAGGCAGTCTCGACTCTTTGTGCGCGTACTTATGGTACATTTCTTCTCGTCCTGAGCAGCAGGTATTATTATTAAGATTTTGTAGGCTATTATAGCGTAGGTATTTTCGCTTTTGTATGGGAATGATGTATCTGTTACGTAGTAACTATTTATTAATCTGTGTCGAACCAGAGGATATAATAGGATAGCGGTACTGTCATAGTACATTTTGATCCAAACTAAATTCACTGCCATCTATCGACACACGATTAAAACTAAAAATAAAAATATCAAAAAATGTACTTATATATGGATATATTTTTTATTTTATTTACAATATTTACATTAATTATTTTTATATTATTTTGACCCATGTTCTTTCACTCATATGCGTTAAAATTGTTAAATAGCAAACGAAACTGTCAACGCCATCTATACGAGAGTAGGCCAAAGGTAGTGGCGCCATCTGATCGAGAATCAAATTTTCTTGATTTTCGAGGCACGTTTTTTCCTTAGACTGTATCTATCTACTACGAAGTTATATATCTATCTTTGATCGAACTGAGCGTTCGCCAAAAGGTCGTCAATCTGCTGTCGCGGGGCGAGGTAATTCGAATCGGGGCGGGGCGTTACGTGGCCGTTCTGTAAATACTATTATTTACTTATTCTATGCTGACGTTGAAATTTTGTTACCAACAAATAATTTTTGATACACATTATTTAACTAGTCTATGCTTCTTCCAACACAAAAATGCTTGAATTAACATATATTCTTAACAATTAATAAGGAAAAGATGAAACGTAAATAAAGTCTGTAATTTAATGGACTGTATAAATAATAAGTTTGATGAGTTAATTAATTGACGGTAACTGAAATAATAAGGTAAAACATACTTACAAGTCTTACAACAGGAAAATTCGAATTCGAGTAGATTCGATTATTCCCTACTAGCTTTTGCCCGCGACTTCGTATGCGTGGACTTAGTAACCCCAGCTAGAGTAAGAATAGCGCCTGGAGAAAGTCTTATAGCAATTATTCAATTTGAGCATATTATGCACACAAATTAGCAGACACTTCATTAATTATCTCAATTCCACCCCGCTTTTTACTTTCTTAAGGGATGATTTTCGGGATAAAAACTATCCTATGTCCTTCTCAGGGACTCAACCTATCTCTATGCCAAATTTCATCTAAATCGATTCAGCGGTTTAAGCGTGAAGAGGGAACACACAGACAGACAGACAGACAGACAGACAGACAGACTTTCGCATTTATAATATTAGTTTGGATTAGGCCCATTAGAATGGACTAAGAGATTATGCTTACTTGAATCTGATTAGACACCCATTAGTTAAAATAACGAAAACTAATTGTAATTTATAAGACTAATTGTAATTTAATTATTTTTGTTTATTTAATAAATTCTGATCTAATTTAGCTTGCAAGATTTGACCCTACCCTACATACATTACAAAAGTTGTAAGTTAAATAAAAGCTTGTAAAAAGGTAGCCAATAAATCAACTCTAATTTACCACAAAAGAAGCACACGAATTTATAATCACTAGTTATTCAATTATAATCCAATGACTTATAAATCCCGTGATGCACAGATTAGCTTATCCGCCATCTTTACTGACGCACAATCAGCCAATTAGCTGCTGGCAACACAGCCATTGTTGGTCTGTGGAGTTATTAGCCCGGACTATGAATAGGCCTTATGTTAGATGTTTTGGTGAATTTATATGACGACGAGCCTTAAATGGTAGTAGCATTGGTTCGTACCAATGCTACTACCATTTATTAACCACCAATGTGCTACTGCCATAGGTATTAATGCAAGCCAGGCGCCCGCGCGAATGACAGCTAACTAATATGATTGCAATAAGATTAAAATATCGGTTTTATCACATAATGGCCCAGCGATGGACTAGCGAGATGGCCATGCGATGGTTGAGAGCACGCACTATGGAATGGGTCACATGTAAATATGTACGCACCATCGCTGGCCTACCTTTGAAGTGCGGAAAACCTATAACTTGGCCATCCCATCCCCATCCCGCCGCGCCATAAGCCATCCGACACCCTCTCTACACGCTGGCCCATCGTGTAGAGGAGCCGTCAGATGCACGTTCGAAATGGCCTGTCAATGGCGAAATTAAATGGCGCCAATTAGTTAAAAATATTTAAAAAAATGTTTGTACAATACAGTGTTAAAACCGAAATGAAATAGCAATTGGTTTCCAAATAATCCCACCGATAAAATAAATTAAGAATATTATTCGTCCAGCAATGAAAATGGAGGATTAATTAAA
The DNA here is from genome assembly GCF_947568885.1 of Cydia strobilella. Classification (NCBI taxonomy): domain Eukaryota; kingdom Metazoa; phylum Arthropoda; class Insecta; order Lepidoptera; family Tortricidae; genus Cydia; species Cydia strobilella. Next base: position 17,404,884 of record NC_086050.1, read on the forward strand.
TAATTTCGTCGCCTGATCTCTTGAAAGTTTTCAATTAAATTTATATTAAACAAATAGTTTAGTAAAAAAATATATCTGCAATTCTGCAGGCGTCCGATTTTTTTTATCAGCCTTATAATATTGGTTGATTAATAACTGTAGCACAGCCCAGGTAGCAAAATGACGTAAAATGACGTCAGAGACGTCATAATAACGGCATTATTACGTCATTATGACGTCGCTGACGTCATTTGACGTCATTTTGCTACCTGGGAGTTGCTCTGTTGGTAGAGTGATCATTTACCAAACCCCGTTATTACTGTTATTACTCCAATTCATTGAAAATCAGGGTTAGAAAAAGTATCTAATAGGGAAACCCTAACTTCACCGTTGGTACCCAACTTCGCCTCAGTAATATATGAAATTAATAATTTTACCAAGAAATTCACAAACAGCTGCATAAAAATAGTTTAAAAGTAAAAAGTAAAGATTCTAAAAATAATCTACCAATCTTCGGCACCCGTTTCCAAATTTGCCATCATAATTATAATCATACTTCGTGCACGGCCACAGAATAAGTAATAGTATTATCATAGAGTAACTTATACTAGAGCGATACTGTCATAGTAAATTTTGTAACCCCAGTAAATTCACTGCCATCTGTCGACACACTTTAAAACTAAAAATGAAGATTTATAAAAATACGATAGAATGTATTTAAATATAGATAAATGTTTTTTTTTATTTGCATTAATTATTTTTATGATTTTGACCTATGTTCTTTTACTGATATGCGTTAAAATTGTTAAATAACAAACGAAACCGTCAACGCCATCTATTCGACTGTAGGCCAAAACTAGTAGCGCCCTCTGAACGAGAATCAAATTTTCTTGATTTTCGAGGCACGTTTTTTCCTTAGACTGTATCTATCTATTACGGAGTTATATCTATCTTTGGTATTATCATACAGAACGGCCACGCACCGCCCCGCCCCGACTCGAATTACCTCGCCCCGCGACAGCAGATTAACGGCCGTTTGCCGGCCGCTCAGTACTATTTTTAAGCAACTTACTCACACAATGACGCATGCCGCGTGTACAGAAGTGCCGTTCACACATAGAAACGCAAGTGATTTTTGATGTATAGCGGGTACACCAGTCACCATCACTCTGTCATGACGCCCAACATTCCTAACATTCCTCAGCCGTGCCATTTTGTACGTACGGGCGCGGGCACCCCCCCCCCCCCTTCCTCGACCTCCGAATGCACGGAATTGGCGCGCAGACAGTAAAAACCTACTAAACACGATATGATTTAATGTTAGTTAAGGCGAAGTACCTACACAAGATACTAAAAGCGATTTTAGGGTGCGTAATTTTGCCAACCATATAATACCGCCTGCTTGTTTTTCAATTTAATTTAAAATACAATATAAATAAAAGGCTTTGTAAGTATCAAAACGTCTCAGTATAATTTAATTACCGCTTCAAGATATCTTTGTACATTTTTATACAAAACAATAATATTTTATTACGTCTAATAATTACAATCCAAAAATTACATTTATTTAAGTTTATAATTGTTAAACCTAATATCACGATTTAGCTTAAATATAGAATAATAGGTACGTAAAGCGATTAGTACGGCTACCACGAGTTGACATTTGATGTTTACGCTGACGTGAACTCGCTCGCACTGATGTACTCGTATTGGTGCGATCGAAAGAGTGCGATCGAGTTCACGCAGTCGCTAGCGGAAATGTCAAATGTCAACTCGTGGTAGCCGTATAGGTCCATACCGATAACTTTAACATCGCGAACATAGATTATATTACATCTTTCCGTTATATTGTTAGAAAGCACATCAATATTACATCAACATACTTGCTTTCAGCTATAAATAATTATATTCCAATAAGCAAAAAAAAACAGGCCAATGATAAGTAATAACTTATAAATACAACACAACGAACCGAACAAAAAATAAGTTAAACAGTGTGGAAAAAATGTATGGGAGGGAAAATGCCTTAAAACCTTAAGTTAGCTCATTTTACTTAAAGGAAACATTCTTTTATTTTTAAAAATAAGCAAAACTGCATGCACAGTTTTTTTTTTCACATATCGCATGGGAATCGAACTGACTAAAAAAAAAAAGGTTTGGCTATTTTATTCCACTAGTCGATACAGTTCATATTAATGTTAAAATTTTCCAAGTAACATTAGGTCTTACTCGTCTATCGTACAAAATATTCATACAATGGAATATTTAGTATTTTTTGAATTTTTAAACGGTTTGTTTCCCGGACGAGGGAAGCGAATTTAAAAAAAATCGTTAAACAGTTTTGTTTCTTTTTAAAAATAAAAGAATGTTTTCTTTAAGTAAAATGAGGTAAAATAAGGTTTTAAGGTACTTTCCCTCCAGGGGGCATTAATTTTTTTCGCAGTGCATACCTATCGAATCGAATGATGATTTCTATAACAGTTCATTTTTATACGGAGTAGCTGTCACGTAAAATATTTGTAGACATTTTTTTGAAGTTTTTCCCATTAATTTCTTTATTCTTTATTCTTTATTGTATTGCAGTCATGTTCATAATACATTAGGTGTTACAGTTTGAGGATGGTAGGTACATGACACCCTGTCAGGGCACTCAATTTTCTTAAGTCTAGGTACCTATAATTACATGCATCTCATACAAATAGCAATAAAATCTATATTTATAACTTTATATTTTATCGACGTTTATGCAAAGTTAAATGTCAACTTCGTTTAGAAAATTAGTAAAATAATAAAATAATGATGCTAAATATTAAATGTTAAATGTCTAGGTTAATTTATAAATAGATTTAAATTTATGTAGAAATATATCATTTCAGTACATAAAATACGGTAAAAACATCTGTAATTAGTTTTTAAATTAAGTCCAAACAAAAGCTACTTGAAGGAAATGTCATAGGAATCATGATTCGACGTGATAGGTTATAATTATGACTATTTTAAGCAAGAGGACTGTAAATAAAGTTATAAGTATATTAAACATTACTAGTTTACATTATAATAATGATTATTATAGGAAATCATGAAAATCATCTTAAACTATTTGGTGTTGTTATACAGTGACTCGTGAACTTGATTCACAGCTCGAATAAACTTTGTAAAATACGATTAATATTAAATTTAAATATTTGAAAAGTATTCCATTATCAGACTCAACATTTTCACGCCATTTTTGTACAAAATATTGTTTCGATTCGTACATTACGAGTATAAGTACCGTACCAACATTTATACCACACTAGATTACGTATGTGAAAATTGACAGAAGGTACGTTATTCACAGTGTTTATGTACAGATTTATATAAATACTTGTTACAACATTGAAGCCTTAAAAACTAGACTAAAACGGGGGTAAGTAACGAGATTGTGCTTCAAACAAAATAAGTACGGCCTTTTCCCGAAGCGCTGGCCGCTATAGAGCGCGGGACTGTGGGGGAAATATCTTCTACCCTAGAATATACGTGACCGGCGCCCGGGGACAACCTCAGGTCATAATTAAACCGAGGACATGTCCGGTTGTCGATGGACATATAGCTATTGTTCGAGTTCTCCCCCTCTCCGTACGTATTGTCGGATGACGGCGAACTCTCGTTGTTAGACGATTCGCCGTCCGTCCTCTTACAATACTGTAAGGAATTCGTGAAATTCTGCTTTGAGCAACTATCGTTTGTAACCGGCATCGTTGTGTACCTCAACATCGGCGTCTGTCGAGACTTCTTGAACATGCTTTGCTCAGAGCCTTTTACTGTGATAATAGTATCGGTCGAATTGAGTAGAGCGATGAAACGGTCCCAAAAGCGGGGGTCGCCCCAGGATACGTTCTTAAACTTATCTAATACGAAACAGAGCTCGTCATTTATTTGGTTGTTATCTACTAACTTAATAAATATCACTTTGTTCACATCACTCCTGTTTAATGATTTTAAGTAACTGTAGAATATGTTTTTGAAATGGATGTCGCAAAGATCACCGCAAATAAAATTGGTCGTAATGACTATGATTAAGCGCTTGGACAATTTGGAACTTTTTGAAAAACTGTCAATCGTGAGAATGTTCAACGGTGACTCATTCCTAATCGGCTTCTTCGAAATCATTTTCCTATACTCTAGCTCCGACATTATGTTATTATTCACGAACATATTATCTTTGGTATTACATATCACGTAGTAATCGTACATGTGGTTCGGGTTATCCAGGACGTGATCGACATCCGGGCATGATTGTTCCTTGAACAACGGTACTCCGTATTTCGTATAGAACCAGTCACTGACTTCATACCGAAACGCGTAAAATATAGCACCTATGAGACAAATGACTACAAGGATAATTATCACGCCGCAGATCACGGCGAAATAATTGTTAGGAAGAAATATAGATTTTGAAACGATCTCGTCTCTCAATACTGTGGGATCGCTAATGGAGCCCATGTACTCTTTGCAATGACTCAGAACAGAAGCGATTGTTATTTTAGTAGGCTTGCCCTCGGTATCAGTGCATAACATTTTTTCCGGATCATTTGGATCGCGGCGCAACCAAGAGTCTAGTTCCGCTATACTCTTACAGTCGCAAGAATATTGGTTGCCTTCGATAGAAACGTGAGCTAAACTTTTAGAAGACGACGCTAACAGTTTCCAAGGAAAAAAGTTAACAAGTTTGTTGTCGTCTATTCTGAGTACTGAAAGGGATTTCAGCGAGGAAAAAGTATTATTCGCAACGTGAACAATCGCATTGTGATCTAAATATAATTCATTCAAATTATTCAGGTGTAAAAACTCGTCTCCTTTTAATTCGACTAGTTTATTGTTTTCTAAATGCAAAACTCTGAGCGAATCGACGCCTTTGAATGTTTGGTTATTAACTTCCATCAACTTTGTATTGTTGAGGTATAAAACCTGTAGCTTCTTTTTGCCTATAAAAACGTGATTTCCCAGATGACTGATATCGTTTCCGTCTAAGTATATTTCGGTAGCGTCCATTGGAATTCTGTCCGGGACTTCTGTATAGCCGGCGTTCGAACAGTCGACTACATTCGCATTCCAAGTGATATCGTGATAGCATCTACAGTTGCTCGGGCATATCATCTCGCAATCGCACGCGACGAAATCACAGCAATGGCAAAGAGCGAAGCAGTGGCTCTCGTACGGGCAAAGGAAGTCAGAAGGCGACATGTCTATTATAGTTTTCTTTTCTTTAGTGCGCGAGTACACGAGCGAGCACAGCGATTTATCTAAATCTAGAACCCTCGGGTATTGACGAGTGTGACTCAAATAATTAATTCGTTGAATCCATTCCATCGAACAATCACACACAAATGGGTTTTCACTTATAAAGAACTCTGGCAGGTCGCTATCTTCATCTATTTGATCTAACCTAAATGCATTCATGTCAAGTTGGATCAGTTTGTTATTATTTAACGTCACAATGGACAGTCTTTGTAGTTTTGAAAACGTGCCGACTTGGATGTGCTGTAAATTGTTATGGTTAAAATAGAGTTTCTCCGCCGATTTGGGTATTGAAGTCACAGTAAGCTGCGAAATGTTATTGAAACTGAGGTCTAGTAATTTTATATTGACATCTGTATTCATGTCGTCGTTGACAAAGTTTTCAATGTAATTTTTATGTAGATCGAGCCATTCCAAGCTATTGGGGAAACTTCGGAAATCGAAGGACATAATTTTATTTTGGGACATATTGAGCCAAACCAGACTGTTGAGAGTGCTGAAAATACCATCGAAATTGGTTATTTCGTTTCCATCCATGCGTAATAATTTTAGATTTACGTTTCTACGAAAGCAACCGGGAGCGACGTGCTTGATATTATTGGAGGCTAAATTGAGCACCTGTAGCTGGGGCAGATGTTCGAAAGTATCGTCATTTAAATATGTTACTTTGTTATCAACTAAGCGCAGCCCGAAAAGTTCGGAGAGGCCGCGAAAGTTTTCCCGGTTCAGATGGGTTATATTGTTGTTACCGATGTCCAATGACCTTAGCGAGCGGAGCTTGCGAATTGATACAGGAATAGATGATAAAAGATTATCGTTCAAACCCAAGTCTTCTATAGCCGTCATGTTATCGAAAGCGTTCTCATCTATGTGCTTTATTAAATTGTTGTCTATAAAAAGTTCGTGCAAAACATGCAAGTCAGTGAAAAGATGGGAATGGATGTGCGTTAATTTATTGTTTGATAAAGTTAATGAGTGCAAATTTCTCAACTCTTCAAATGCGTGCTCATCGATATAATTAATGTCGTTATGATCCAAATTTAACTTTTGTAAACTGTACAGGTCTTGGAACAGATAACGGTCGATTTTATTTAAACGATTATAAGATAAGTTTAATATGACCATTCGAAGTAGTCCTTTAAAAGTACCCTTATTCACCCATTTACTAGTCAGTGCATTTTGAGATAAGTCTAAAATTTGTAAATATTCTAACCCATTAAAAAGCGCCGGTGGCAATACTTTCATAGTATTATTACTGACATAAATCTCTTTTAGAGACTTCGTATCTGCGAATAAATCTGGTGGAACTTCGTTCAAAAAGTTACTAGATAAGTTTAAGACCTGTAGGCTGAGCAACCCCTCGAAGGCATTATCTTCTAGGGTAGAAATAGCATTGTTTTGCAAAAACAATTTGGAAAGTGAACGCAACTTCGACAAACTATTGTCAGTAACTACAATTAAATCATTATACGACAAGTCAAGCACTTCTATAACTAAGTTACAACTTCTTACGCTTAAGTTTTGTTCTCTAAACGAATCAGAAAATCCGATAGTCTTTATGTTTTGCAAATGGTTGTTAGTCAAGTTTAGAGTTTTCAAACTGTAGAGCGAGCAGAAAGTTTCTGTTTTCGTGCTCCAGATGTTGTTGTCGCTCAGGTTCAGTTCTATTAGCTCATTGAGCCCGGCGAAGGCTTGCTCGTTGATCTCCATGGTCATGGCTGACCACTCATTGTTATAAGTTGTTACGTGGAGTCGCTTCAGGTCCTTGAAGTTCTCAAAGGCCCGCGCGGGAATCTGCCGCAGTTTACACTTATCCACAACCAGTTCCCGCAATTTCGACAGGTTCGTATGTTTACTTTTCTTCTCCGAGTGAGTAGTTAAAGAGCTCTCGAAGAACAGAATCTCGCTGCACTGGACGTGCAGCGACGTGATGTCGTCGTAATGGGTCCTGGAGATGTTCTGCAGCAGGAGATCCATGCTGCTGATGGTGCGTATCTTGCAGAACAGCACCGCATCCTCCGAGTCCGTCTCCTGGCGGTACCCGCACTCATGCGGCTCACCGGCGACCACATGATAGAACAACACATACACTAACAGACGAAAAGTTCTGCGGCAAGTTTTCATTGGCATTTTACGGTACGCGAGCGACGCGGCTGTGCCATTTAAGCGTTGATCGCATCATAAATATTCACGTGGAGTGAACGTCATCGCGGGGCGCGTGGAATGGACGCGAGCGGTCGGGACGGCGGCTGCCCACCGACTAAACGGGTTCGCTAACTCCGCCTCCGAGGCCCCGCCGCCCGCCCGCCCGGCGCCTACTACTAACTTCATCTCATATTATCGAGGGTGCAAACCGTACAATTGTCGGCATTAATTATAAACTATGTTACGGGCAATTTCCGGGAATACGTTATAATTATTAAAGAAAACAAGCTCTAAAACATTTTTCTACTTGAACAATTTTCTAAGTATAATATCGGGGAATATAGGGCAAACTTTTTTAAAGAGTACTCCTTAAGCTAATATTACATCGGGCACACCTGTTGTGAAAACTTGGAACTTTTTACTCGGGTCCGGGTCTCGAAAATGAGATAAAAGCCTTGGGAAATAGTTTTGTGCACCACATGTTTTACGTTCCTTTTTTCGCGTGGAACGTTTAAACTCTATTACTTAATGGTATGGTTGGACGAAAGTTTACAATGGAGGTTATTTTTATATTAGAACGAAATTTATTAAAACGTTGGCTGTGTTATAGGCAAAATATATAAACAGTAGGATTATAAGACATTAACCACAAGATAAGGAAAGGAAGAATAAATGCTATTTTTATTTTATTTTATTTATTAAGGAAAGGAAGAATTTATTTAAACGAGTATTTTATAGAAAGCAGAACATGTACAACTTAAAATAGGTAGGTCAAAATTAGTTTTTGATTTTTCATGGTGCGTTGTACCCCTTCTCAACTTAGATACATCATATCGGAGCCCATCTTCGGAGTTACTGAACAATCGGAAGTGTATAAGGTATCAAATTTAACATGGGTAAGTTTTAATAAAATAATCTTTTCACCTCAGCAGCTCGAATAAGCCTACTTTCGTCACTCCAGGGAGTGAAGAAAGTGCGAGTTTCCTCACTCCAGGGAGTGAAACAAAGTAGCTTTTTAATTTAGTGAAGGCCATGAACTGCCACTACATACTTTGATTACATTTTTTTTTGTTTTTTTTTTATTCTCTGAATTATTTTGTGTAATTCGAAATACATTTTAACCTTTAATATGTTCTCACTACTGAGGTGAAAAATTATGTATGCAACACGAGAGCAAAATTATTTTACATCTCGTGTTTTTGAGTCCCTCGCTACGCTCAAGATTCTAACTTAGAATCTTTCACTTTCTCGGGACTCAAAATAAACACTCGCAAGAAAAACCAACTTTCCTCTCTTGTTGCACAAATAACTATTTTGATGTTTCCTGCAGTAATGTCGCGTAATGCTGGAGTAGTCAGAATTCGAACAATAGGTAAGTACCTTTAAGTATATCTTGTTCTTTTAAAGAGTCGCAATTTATTTGTAACTACCTACTATTACAATGCAATAGTACTACAACAGTAGCTAGACTTAGGAATAAAAACTGACAACGCCGCGACATGGAAATGTATACGGAAATCAAGTGGCTGTCTATGTGCGATGTCACCTTAATGAATACGCGAGAGGAGCTGACGTCCACGGTCGTAACTTGCGGAATGCCCACAGACTCCTGGGTGTTAAGCATAGGTTAGCTAAGTCAGCGAAACTAACCCACGTGATGGGGCCGACTGTGTACAACCGACTGCCGAGTCATGTCACGAATGCGTCGTCATTAACGAGCTTTAAAATGCACCTGAAACGATGGCTTATCGAGCACACTTTTTATAGCTTTAATGAGTTTATGGAGTACAAAATAAGTTCCTAATCATAGATTTAATTTATTCTAATTTTTATATTATTAATATTATTATGTAAAATGTTACATTAGCTACAATACAAATCATATTTTGTAAATAATTTATAATATTGTGACATGTAATACGAATTATTATGAATAAATATATGAATATGAAATCCATTTGAATACCATATGCCATCCGTCTTCGAAAGGATTGAGTTTAAAACAAGACATGGACAGTTAATATGTCAAAGAACCTTGTTTTGGTTCACATTGATAACAGCAATGTTGCAGTTCATTGATTTATTTATTTATTGAAAATAAGGGATGGCAAAAGTACGTAGTACGTACCGTCAAAGATAGATATAACTCCCTAATAGATGGATACAGTCTAAGGAAAAAACGTGCCTCGAAAATCAAGAAAATTTGATTCTCGATCAGAGGTCGCTACTAGCTTTGGCCTACTGTCGTATAGATGGCGTTGACGGTTTCGTTTGTTATTTAACAATTTTAACGCATATCAGTGAAAGAAGATGGGTCAAAATCATAAAAATAATTAATGCAAATAAAAAAAAACATTTATCCATATTTAAATACATTTTATCGTATTTTTATAAATCTTCATTTTTATTATTATTTATCTCCACGGGACTTAATCGCGTAAAATAGTTTCAAATTTACCTCCGACGTTTCGAGGACGGCGTTGTCCCCGTGGTCTCGGAGAAGACTGGCTAAAGTTGACATCAACATCTTCTAGGCGCGCGAGTTTTTCTAACTACCCGCACTTGGTCTTGTTTATTAACTTGAACGTTTTGCGCACTAGGGATGTTACCGGGTCGACACACAACACTCACAATATTCGATTTTTCAACTTTCGATTTTTGGTTTCGCTTACACTTACTAATGACTGGGTTCCATGTGGATGAGATCTTAAAACCTTCGTCTCGATTGAAATTTCTATGTTTCTTGATTTCAATGGCTTCACGGATTTTTCTACTATAAAACCCACGATCTGTAGAAAGTATTCTAGGGTTTTTTTTCTGGGGAGGGATGAAAGGGGGTGAGATGGGTTTTTAAGGCTAGTGCTACAAAAATAATGTATTCCAATTTAAAATGGTGCTATAGTAATACTCATAATAAAAAAAATCGATCCAACAATCTTCCAAAATCACCATTGTATGAAAACTCACCCCCTACGGACTACGGGGTGAGGTGGAATTTCTTGTTTATCGTCAAAGTTATGAAATGGAACTACCCAAAATAAAATACAAACGTCCGGAACACTTATTATATACACCATTCAGATTGCATATGTAAAAATAAAATGATATCGAGGTTTGAATGTCAGTTTTGCGCCTACTCACCCCATTTTACGGTACCCGAAATTCGCCCTTAGTATCTACATAACTTCGCCTTAATTAAATAGCATATTCATAATTCCACTAAAACTTGTGTCATGGGCGTTTGGTAAATAGTTCAACATTTAGGCATACGTTTTAGTATATTTTACAGTACATATGGTGCTACTTTCTCGCACTAGTGCGTAAAAGAGCACTTTTCGTGCATATGTGCCATTTTCAACCAAAAGGGTACTTAATGTCGCTTGTCAGTAAGGCGCTATTTCCATATCGCTTCAATTAGAAATCAACCTTATCAACAAGCGACAATGTGGTACCTTTTGGTTGAAAACGTCACAATATGTCGAAAGTTTAAAGGGCCATATGTACTGGAAAACGTTGTATGATACACGTGCGAATAGGTAATTCGCAACTCGTGTCGATTTAAAACACTCTCTACGGTCGTGTTTTAATTTATCTCCACTCGTTTCGAATTTTCTCTTTTCCGCACTTGTATCGTAAATAACTATTTTTTTTTTCGAGCAAACTGCTATTGTTGATTAAATTCATTTATTTCTCATTGAAAATGTACATTATATATTACATGTCAAAAAAATCGTTCACAAAAAGATCGTCGCAACACAATATCAATAATAATAATTAAGAATTGAATTTAAGAATAATAATCTAAAAAATAAAATAATGCCCGTGTTCGCCTGGCTGACGGGACAGAATAACAACAAAAATAAGTTAATCCACCCGTATACGCGATCAGGAAGAATCCTATTTTTTTTTTTATTGTTTACTTTTTTGGCTATCTTTTAACCACCATCATATTACGTAATAATTGGACAGAATTTACATTTTATCTATAGCAATGTCGTAAATTAAATTAAAAGCTGATTTATGAACGATTTGATATACTGGTTAATCCAATCCACTTTTCCGCACTTGTATAGTAATAGTACATTACGATACAAGTGCGAAAACTAGGAAATACGAAACGAGTGGCGATAAATTAAAACACGACCGCAGGGAGTGTTTTAAATCGACACGAGTTGCGAATTACCTATTCGCACATGTATCGTACAACGTTTTACAGTACATATAGCCCATTAAATTTTCAACATAGTTACGTAATGTAATTATTATCGCACTAGTGCGGTAAAGTAGCACCATATGTACTGTAAATTAATATAAAAAAATGATAACGCACGGTTGGCGAATTAGGTAATCTATTTTTTTTACCTATAAATATTTTAACGCAGCTCTGTATATTTTTAATTTAAAGATATGTATTTATTGGCAGAAAAGCGAGGCTACGTCGACTCAGGGAAAGAGACAAAGATTTTCACGTTTCACGATGTGCTTAGGAATTTAACGATCTGCCTGATCTTACGGATTGTAACCTATATATAATATTCCGTCGCTGCCTACGGCCTTGTTAGCGGCTTTGTTTTTCTATTTCTCCAGTAAAGTCCAGTGGGTGGTCCAGCCATCACAACCTACAAATTGCCTTACTTGTACATGTACATACCTCGATACGACCAATTATTGCGTAAACCTCCCAAGCATTGATAGTCCATTGTGGACCTTCTGTCTTTGAGAAAAGGTTTAGGAATGGTCAGTTGTCTGTGACAAAGATGGTGGCTATTACAATTGGTCGCGCGGTTGAAGACGAATTGAAACCAATGTAACTTGACCCTATCGAAGACAATAAACAAATACACTTTTTATTTCTCATGCTCTGAAAGAGGGTAATTGTTGTTCTAAAAAGTGTGCACAAAATGATACGTTTCTGCACTAAGGCACTTTACTTTCCAAGTACGATTTGTTGCATTTTTTACGATAAGCAATTGAAATTTGTTTTTAAATAGATTTGTTATACAATTTCCATTTAAACAAACAAACAAATTATTTATTCGTCGAACATAGGTGTACACAACATGATATTGCATATGATGGTAAAAAAGAAAAATTGTTCCACTATGTCGTACCCAAGGGCATACGATATTCTGTTTGTTAGCTAATAGCAATTAACATGCACCATGCACTAAATTAATATTTACAATCAGTGTGTATGTCAAACAAGCAATTAACTTAAATGTCCAGTAATATTTCTTAACAATTATATAAAAATCGTAACAGGTTTTTTTCATTATTCAACTTCCCATTCCATAAATAACGATACTTTTACCTAAATGGTTAATTAAAGAAATGCTATAAAAAAATAAACTTAGTCATGTTTTTAAAACACACATGTATTTTACTTTCTTCGTATTCGAAATGAAAAGTAGTGTTTAACTCGAGTCAAAGACCTTATTTTATACTCGGACTATTGACGTTCTCACTGCGTTCGAGCACCAAACTACCTCTGCAGAAATGAGTGCCTTTCATTCCTCGGTTAACAATCTACTATGACGCATTCGAAAGAAAAACTACTTACGGCGAGGTACCCTCAATACTTATTGTATTGTATTGTGTTTTTTAAATATTATATCTCTAAAATGTGTGACAACGCCGGCATGATTCCATGCACTGCTGCTTTGTAAATCATATTTGTTGTCTTGGATTTGGATACGAAGTATAATTGTATTTAGGGCAAGCCGCAAGCAGACCATTTCCATCGACTATTTCACTGATTTTTGATGATAAACGATTTTTAAATGGACATCGTCAATACCGGAATTAATTCCAATATCGGTATAAGTGTCGACAGCCATATCGGATTTCAATACCGGTTTTGAGTCCGATATTGGATACCTTACTCGTAAGCTCGGTAAGTATTTCCAATACCTGACCACGGCTTCAAGGCTTATTGAGCCGAACACAAAGCATGTTATTATGGTTTTGTTCAACTATTACATTATTTATAGGGTAGTAAATAGTTGTATAATAGTAAGAGTATTCAGTATTTGGTAAATAAGATGCAGTTTCGTCCATTTATGATTTTTATCTGAAGTTTCTTTTATGGGCGGAAATTAGGGAGGTCAAAACACTTTCACCTAACCTAGGTAGGTATATTTATACAAATAATAATATTATAAAATTAACTTATACAATAAAATTATATAAAGGCGTCGGTGTTCGGTCGGAATTGTATGCATACGCTTATGCTTTGTTTACACCAATGGTGACGCCTTTCCACTGCGCAAATCGCCACACGACTGAGCGCGCTGGTGTAAATAAATGCGATTTTGACTGCAATGTATCGGCCCCATTCGTAGTGTTCGTAAGGCCAGTCTTTACGAAGTAATATATTATATATATGTATGGTATGTCTATGGGGGGCTCCGAAATGGCTGAATTTATGGGAAGTGCCTTTCCGATATCGGATGTCGGAAGGCGCCTTTGACAAAAACAGCTGTAGGTGAGTGCCATTGGCATTAAGTCCGCCTTCTTTGCGTTATTTATCGTTTCTTACATTTTACTTCCTTCCGACATCCGATATCAGACAATGTGAAAACACTCTTATAATCATTGAAAAGTCATGAAAAAATCTATATCAGTTATGATCCAATCATTCCCAACTTTCCAGACTCAATTGTGAGCAGACATTAACAGAAATTATAGAACAATGAAACTCAAATAACATTGAACTGTACCAATTGCTTCACGAATTGAAATCCACAACAATACCGTACAACAAACAATTTCAAAACAAACATGATACGATAACTGTTACTATGTATGTAGATACTTTGTAGCAAGAAATTACAAACAGTTTTATAGTGGACACAATAACTCCTACAGCGCGATTCGGGAAATGAATTAGATTCCCTAGATAAGAAATAGTAGATATGTAACGTCCCACCTTATGGCGGTTGGAGCTTACGCTATTATTAACGCCGCTCCAATTAATATTGGATGGCGATTTTATTTTTTTTATAAACTGATCGGCGATTGGCCCTAGTCACACCTGATGGAAAGTGAAGACAGGGCCTAAGATGGAGCTCACCGGTTCAGTAACAGCCTATTCACTCTTGTTTTAAAGAGACCGAGGTCATATTGATCAGGGAATACAGATGGCGGGAGCGCATTCCATTCCTTAGCCGTCCGTACTAAAAAGGAGGAAGCAAAACGTTTCGTCCGAACGAATGGAATGTGGACCACGAACGGGTGCATTCGCTCCCCGCGCCTTGATGTCCGATGATGGAAAGGGGAAGGTGGGATCAGGTCGTGTAGTTCCTGTGCGCACTCCCCGAAATGTATCCGATAGAACACCGATAGGCAAGCGACTCGACGGCGATGCTCAAGGCTCTGTATCCTTGACTTGACAGATGGGTCATCGCCAAAGAGTCTATGAGCCCGGCGCTCTATTGAGTCGCATAGCGCCGCAATTTAGGACGCTATGCGACGTAAGCGCCAGCCGCCATAAGGTACCTTTTGCCGTGAAATGTCACATATCTTTACTATTTCCAAAGATAGATATAACTCCGTAATAGATGGATACAGTCTAAGGAAAAAACGTGCCTCGAAAATCACGAAAATTTGATTCTCGATCAGATGGCGCCACTAGTTTTGGCCTACTCTCGTATAGAGGGCGTTGACTGTTTCGTTTGTTATTAATAATTTTAACGCATACCAGTGAAAGAACATGGGTCAAAATCATACAAAAATAATTAATGCAAATAAAAAAAACATTTATCCATATTTAAATACATTTTAACGTATTTTTATAAATCTTCATTTTGAGTTTTAAAGTATGTCGATATTGTCGATAGATGGCAGTGAATTTAAAGTGGTTACAAAATTTACTATGACAGTACCGCTCTATCTTATTATATCCTCATTGCTATTTCATATCTAGTGAATCTCTAATTCATTTCTCGAATCGCGCCGCTAGTTTGTGTTTTACAGGATGGTTCTACATTTCTATTTAGGGTTCCGTAGTCAACTATATAGGAACCCTTATATAGTTTCCCCTCATCCGTCTGTTGTCTGTCCGCTTCTTTGCTCTGTGATCGTTAGTGCTAGAAGGCTAGAACGCTGCAATTTAGCATGGATACATAAATCAATTATGGTAAATTAAAAGTTACAGAAACATTTTTTTAGGTTACCTCCTCTACAATTTTCTAAAAGCTTGTATAGATAACGCGCGCGTGGCCTTTGTGTGTGAGCCTCAGGCACAAAGGCCACGCGCTCACACAAAAGAAATAATGGCTTTTGTTTAACAGAATGCCATTGTTAGTACAGGTAAGTGAACGAGCTCAGTAGAAATAGCGTTAACTATACCTTGTAAAATGGAACAAGTGGTATTCGCAAAAAGTTGATCGAGTTCTCAAGTGTGGTCTTCAGTTACAAGTAAATACCTATGTAAATTACCTTCCTTGTTTACGGAGATGATTACTATTATCGCACCGTGGAATAATAACGATACTCGTATAAGCCGATTTCCCAAGATCGTGAACAGAAAACCAATTTAATACACATCTTATTATTTTAAACATCAAATAACTAAAGCGTGGAGTAAACGCATGGCTGCCCATGACGAGGGACGGACATACGGTCGGCGCGGTCGTCTGACAGACTTACGTCGGAATACTATCAAATGTGACATTTTCAATTAGAGGGTGTTAACGCTATCTCTACTGAGCTCGTTCACTTACTCTGTATTCTGTTAAATAAAAGCCACTATTTCTTTTGTGTGAGCGCGTGGCCTTTGTGCCTGCGCGCGTGGCCTATTGTGTGTGAACCTCAGGCACAAAGGCCACGCACTCACACAAAAGAAACAATGGCTTTTGTTTAACAGAATGCCATTGTTAGTACAGGTAAGTGAACAAGCTTGTCGGTTGTTGATAATGTTGATTTCATGTTGAAGCTTTATGGAAATAGTGCCTTATTCACAAACGACAATAAGTACCCTTTTGGTTAAAAACGCCACATAAGATCAGGAAGGTTTTAATAGTACTTTATGTGACTGCCTTGAAACTTAATGAAACCAGCTGAAACCGAGTAAAATTATAACATTTAAAACTTTCGCGGTAGTACTAATTTTACTCGTATTAAATCACATTTAGAAACGGGTCTATCGCGAATTTATTTTGTTACCTTTATTTACCGACGTTTTGACATAGGTTTCACTGGTCGTGGTCGCGGCTAACTGACGTCCAAGTGGCGACCACGACCAGTGAAACCTATGTCGAAACGTCGGTAAATAAAGGTAACAAAATTCAAATCAAAATTCGCGATAGACCCGTTTCTAAATGTGATTTAATACGAGTAAAATTAGTACTAACATTTATATAAAAATTAAATCACATTAACAAAACGAATTATGTATGAATTATGTTTTAAGTAGAGGACAGCAGGCTGACATCAGAATGATATTTGCATCATGTTATTTAATTTTCGTACATGTCGCCCGTGCCACATACTTTGTGTTTAAATGTACGGACAAGTCGGAGCCTACGAGCGAAATGCACGATCACTGAATAACATCTGAATTCGGTTAGATGGGGAGCACCAAGTTAAAACGATATATTAGTGGTAATGTAGGTATATTAACTATGTGTCATCGACTATGTACGAAATAAGGTATATAACCCACTTATGAAATTAGTATAATTTAAGCTCATTGTACCTACTTTTATTCTTAAGTCCCGGCAAGCTCGGCCGAATTGCACCTTCCCATACAAACGTAGTTCCGCTCTCATCTTAAAACTATGGTATCTGAAGCTACATAAACTAATTACAGACATAGATATACCTTATCATATTGTAAGTACTAAGTTTCAGTGCAATCTAGCTAGTCGTTTTAACATGAGAGCGGAATTACGTTTGTATGGAGAACCGAGCTTGGGACCCTTAATTTATATTATTCTTAAGGCGGTTCCCTGAGCCAGAAGGCGAAAAATCTCCTTATATGATCCTGTTTTTCTAAGAGGCGTTGATATTCGTAGACGTGGAAAAAATATATGTAGTTCTTGACTATATTATCTTTAATATCATAGCTTCCGATACACGAATTATGACACTTCGCTCGATATTTAATTAATTCCCAAAGTAACCTCTAACTCGGACTTTTAATCCAACTTTACTCGGTTATTTATTATGTTATACTATAAATAAAAAATAAATAAAAAACAATCTTAACTTAAATAATAATTTCATAGCTTTCGAATTTCGATATTGTAGGGTAACGTTTTTAAAATAAATAAAAATCGACAAAATTCGATCAAAATTGACACTTGGAGAGCATGATCTTTCCCGTTCTTTCTTGCGAAATGTGACAGAGACAGCGGCAAACCGACGGAACGGCCTTAAGAATAATATAAATTGCAAACTGTGTGAGGTGTGCAATAAAGAGTATTGTATTGTAAATCTAAAATATGACGTTTACTGTTACACACTCTATAATGTTACACTTCATCATGTCAAAGTGGGTGTAGAGTTGGATGGTTTCTAACGGACCGGCCACGGCATCGCGCGGCGGCGGCACCGGCGAGCGGCGGCCATAGGTTGGAGCGAGACACAGCGATCGGACACTTCGTTCCCACCTATGGCCGCCGCTCGCCGCTGCCGCTGCCGCGCGATGTCGTGGCCGGGCCGTAAGGTCCACTCCACGATAGCGTGTTTCCAGCGTCTGCGTCTAGTCAGCGCTATGGAAAATGGCGTCGCCGCGCAGTTGCGCCAACGTTGCGTCGAGCAACAACTAAGCAGCTAGTTGAATGCTGACGCTCGGGAGACGCTAGAGTGGTTTCTAACAGATTGTCAGAGTGATCGTGTCTCACGACCATTATTTGGATGTTCTTTGTTTTATTTTCCCATGAGTTGGTTTTTTGGTAATTATATTCGCCGCTGGAACGCCGTAAAGAGCGGTTACCGATGCTCGTCCCGCCCCTAGCTATAATCACCTTGTTAACGCGTAGGGCGGGGATTTATCGATAAAGTTGGACAGTTGGCTCTTTAACGTGACTATCAAATTTGAAATTAACTGCCATGAGCCAATTATACCTATAAATATGTTGTCCAATTAACATATGTGTCATTAACTGTAGGTATGTGTATGTATTTAATTTAATTAATTAATGAAAACACACTTAACTTAATTTTTCATATTTGCGTAATTAGCAGGAATATCAAGGGTTTTTTTTTCATTCGAAATAGCACAAAACATTTTCCTGTTATTTTTTTATCGGGCATAATTTTTGATTTTACTATTCAAATAAATTTGAATATTTATTCCAAATCACTTCTATTCTTTACCTAGAGGTCTCCTTTTCTTCTCGAAAACAAACACAACCGCTACGACGACAGAAATTATTAAAAACTACGTACACACATAACCATAATAACAACAAAACGTTAGTTTCCGTTTACTTCAACATATCGATAAAACAAAAAAAATGTGAACAATAAACTAGTTATCGATAACCCGTCACAACCCTAGTCAAAGCTAAACGGTATGCATATTAAATTTGATTCGCGTGCCATGCAGCCGTGCTGAAAGCATATTTTTTAGACCTGGCAAGTGGGCTTTTCGCTTTATTATTAACCTTATTATTAGGCGCCCAAAACTTTGAGTTAAGTCTCCCACACACGGTTCAAGTTGCTGCCATGAGATCCAACTTCCTTATCATCTTACTTACACTTATAATTATGAAGTCCATTGTTAATAGGCCTCTCCCAAAGATCCCCACAACGGAAGGTCGTTACTATGGAATAGTTCTGTTCTGTCCTATGCAATGATCAATGCGATTTAACTATCCAATTACCTGTTTTTTGGCCATTCTCGATCGCCACTTAAGGATGTTTTTCTCCAATGATTATCGATTTAAGTACGCTTTTTGATTTTTCTACGATAATCACTACATAGTATAAAACAAAGTCGCTTCCTGCTGTCTGTCTGTCCCTATGTATGCTTAGATCCTTAAAACACGGATTTTGATGTGGTCTTTTTTAATAAATAGTGATTGAAGAGGAAGGTTTATATGTATAATACATCAGCATTGCACACGTGTGAAGCCAGGGGGGGGGTCGCTAGTGTTATATAAACAAGTATAAACATGGTGCTATGTGATCCTATTGCTTAAAAAGCGAGTACAAGCTAGTGGAGTTCTTAAACGCTACACAGAAAACCTGACACAACTACAAAACACAACACAAAACAAAGAAGACAAAACTAAGCCTACAATACAGAATAAACATAAATATTATGGCTGTGGAGTACTCAAAGCTATGGCACATTCACAATGTGTTCCGACATATCTGATTGCGGAAGCTTATTAAGTCCTCAACGCGTTGCTTTTAGCCTAATAACGCGTCAACTTCTACTTATTCGGCTCAAAGTCAGCTCTTGGCTGGATATTAGGTACCTAGTCAGTCAGTAGAGTTAGAACAATAGGTAAAGCAGGGCGATAGATAAACGTATCTAGATATCATCATCATCATATATTATTATTATTTGCCGAAAAATATTTACTGCTGAACATAATCCGATAGAGTGCTGTCTTTGTCGAACGGTTCTCTGCAGTCGACCATCTTGTTAGCAATTAATTCTACAAGCAATCTTCCCAGCCCACTTAATTTTGACAACTCTAAGGACTGAGTGAGCAATCCTTTGAGCGACTTTGAGTCACTAGCTATTTAAGCTACTTACCGTACAAGTCGACTTGCATCGTGTAAATAGTCCTTTACACTTCGTTATGTCACACCGCGAACAATATGCATTTTTAAATACTACTCAAAAGTTTCCGAGACCCGAAATGCATGAGTTTTTTTCCTTAAAAGCGTACGTGAAGCAATTTTTCTTGCTTAATATTGTATCCGACTTTGGTAAGAATTATTTTAAGGGACAGCTCTGCTGTTTATTCTTTCTTGCCATTTAATATCTGTTTAAAGGTGCGAATTATTCACACGTAATTTATTAAGTAAGTACCTACACGTACATTTTATTCTGAAACATAAAATGAGATACTAACTTGATATCAATATCAGTGAGTCATGCTCACACAAAAGTAACTACACTTTTGAATGAATTGACGCATTGGCCGTAATTATGCTTGATTGCCACCGACGTGGTATAAAAAAATTGTGTAATAATCCTATTAATTACTTAATTAACATGAGATGGCATTGTTTTTATATCAATTTGGTGTAATATTTCGTTTCTAAATACGGACTAAGATTTTATAATTAGAATAAAATTCGGATCGTACTACTTACCGCATCATGGATTTTAAAGTAAGCTTATTTTCCACACTTGTATCACAAACAACTATTTTCCCACAGGCATAATTTGACAAATTATCAAGTCAAACCCCAAATGCAAAGAATGTCCCCTAAGTCCAAAGCAAAGTCTGCGAAAAATAACCTCCCTAATCACGAAATACCAGAAACTAGAAACAAATTTAAATAAAAATAGCTGCGTTCCCCTCCGCCTCACATGTTTACACTGTACTCATGACGATGAAAAATTAAATCATACGTCAGAAGCCTAGCTGAAATGACAACCCTAAGCCTACTTACACAAAACGGCTGATTTTAGTACAAAATTATTGTCACTTACGTCCTTTTTGATAACGGCGTGAAAATACGAGCAACGTCTTCCGCGCAACATTGATTTGCTGCTACTAAAATAAATTGTATCTTATTTAAAGAGTTATACGGTTCGATATAGCTTGTGATTGTGTTTCATGGTGGTAAAAATAAGTTTGTGTATTGTAAAATAAACACAGTGTAAATTAGTTTTAGAAGCATTCGGTACAATTAACATATAGGGCTGAGACAAGTCATTAGTCATGTTCCAATGATAATCTTGAGATAACACCGTTTGTCATTCGGGTGTGGCTGAACTATTTGAGCCCTTGTTAAATTAATCGCTACAGAACAGTATGTTAAGACAAAATGCCGTATTTACATAAGGCTGTCATTGCTCATACGGCGTTTTTGTTTAGAAACGTAGATTGTCAGTTGCGTCTTCTTTACTACGCACATGTATCGGCGGAAAGCATTGTTCTACGAAATACGGCTTACAGAATATATGACTGTTTATACTCGTACAGTCAGCATCAATAGTAAATTAGTAATGGATGAAACAACGCTCCAAAAGTATCTGCCATCCGGGAATACTTTGTCAAATAGAGATATCTATATCTTTACAGTTCGCAATATAAAGTATCTGTCTAAAGCAGCGTACTACGTAGGCGAACAACACGCGAACGCTAAGCGAAGCGATGCGGCGCGGTGTGAACCAATCCTTTGATACCTATAGAAGTGTCCTACGTGGGCGTTCTCGTTGCGAACGCGAACGGGCCGCTTAGCTTCGCGTTCGCGAGTTGTTCGCTTAATTGCGTAATTATCTGATACGATTCTAATTACCCGAATTTAAACTATTGTGAGACATACTAACATTAAATCACGCACGCTGCTCGCACTATTCGTGATTGAGAAAGGAGACCTAGGCTCTCCGAAACATGTCGCGCGAGTGACTAAAACAAGTAAGTCCAAACCTTAAAATGATTTAATGATTCTAATTACTATTATAATAAGATAATACGATTAGAATTTCTGCTGTGTCAAACGTTGAAGGGTTAAAATGTTATTGTAGTTTTATTTTTAGGGCTGACCAATGAAAAAAAGTGAGCTCGTAACTTCTAGTCGCTAACGTCAAAACTTGCCAAGACAAATTCAATTTTGATTTGTCAAATAAAGATTTAAAAAACAATGGAATTGGATAGGTACCTTTTTATAAAGGTTAAATTTGTTTTGTTTGCATAAAAAGGCACCACATTAATACTATGATAAGCTTCAAGAATCAACAGTTTTATAATAGATTTAAAAAAAGGATTATGTCAGATTTTTACAACTCATATTTTTATGATTCAAATTGCGATAAAAACCTCATTGTTTCACGGAAATAGGTTTTTTGTCCAGCGTTGAGCCTCAATTATAGGACAGATGAGGGTTGAATGACATTAACTGTTTCGTCGTTATATCGCCACGTAATAATATGGAAATCTGATACCGTTTTTGCAGTCATAAGCCAAAAAGACGTATGTCACGATAAGGCTTTTGGAGATACGGCTTTTTTGTTGAACACGGTTGTTTTACGACTGGAATAAAAAAAGCGAGGTTTATAGCGTAGTTTTTGACTTTAGTTTTTTTTATAGACGACTATAAAAATAAAATAAAATTAGTAGGTAAGAGATATTGTTAAGGGTTACAATTAAAGGTTTGATGTTTTGTTTGTTATTATCGCTCGTAAAGTTATGCAAAGATTATTTTGTTAAATTCCTTCATTTGAGTAGTTAAGCCATAAAGTAATTGTGATATGAATGAAATTAGAAATAGACGGATTTAGAAATATATAAGATTGTTGTATTAGTTTAACAAGTTGCCGAGAAGTGTTGAATTAAAGTTTATAGCTTAGCTTATTCCGGTTATGAAATGAGATTATAATTTTAATGAAGCGCGATAGAATGCTTGTTTAGTCTGAATTATTGTTATGCTGATTAGGGTAATGATTATAAAAAGTATATAATACAAACCGAAATAAATAAAAATAATATATTCATAGAAAGTAATTTAATATTACTTATGGCTGGAAAAACTAACCTCGTATATCCCGGCCGAAGTGCTAACATTTTCCATGACAGCTACACCAAATAAAAATTAATTGACATAGGAACCTATAGTCAAGATGCCAATGAGAGGATTTTTGTCCCATTTCGTACCTAGTATTAAAGCCGCCAGGCCAGTCTCATGTTACTGTCACTGTGACAAGGTTCGAAACGGCAAGGTACCTGCAGACCATCGGAATGAAATCATTATCACCCGGGTCTTAAGTTAACGACATTAAAACAAGCTCCTCTCATTCTAGATAAGACCTTTCGAAGGGGGAATAAATTGGATAGCTTCATGCAAAATAGTACGATATCGATAAATGTAACCAACGTTAAAATGACGCAGATATTTGGATACACAATACACAGTTATTATAAATGATGATTTAATGGGATAAAATCTAAACCGGCGCAATTGAATTTTTCAAATTGATCTGAATTTATACGAATATTACAATTTCTTCTTCTTCTACAAAGAAAAGTGCTGGTTTAATAGAATTTTACTTGATTTGCCCATTAGCTGCTAAAAATTATAACATTTTATTTGTCATTTAGGTAATTAGTATGAAGATTTGACATATCCAAGTGAAGATTTTACACTAGCTTTTCCAAGCCCGACTTAGTTATGATTCAGAAGAGTCGAAGTTAATTTCATAATACATTACTAATTTATTTTAAAACTGCGCTCATTTATCAAGCGTGATGTTTACGTTAAATAAAACGTTACTGTACTAACATACTTTCTTCACATCTGAATAAAGATTACATAAAATAAACCTTTTTATAAAGGCTTCACACGTAAAAGCAAATAAACTTTATCTTAACGGCCACCGGCGGCCATTAACTTTATAACGTCGTCTGATATTCACTAACAGCTGTTTCTCACGTCACTATATCAACATATTCTAATGAAGGTATTAAAGTTATTGTTTATTATTATGTTATTGATCTATAAAGAGCTAATGACGGATAAAACTTATTGACTGTTCGTTCATATGAGCCGAATTTGTCAATGCACATTAAAAAAAATGACAATATGTTAACTATCTATTTACATCATTTAAGTATTCTCTTTAGAAAAATAATAAAATATTTAATATGACTAAAACACTGAAATAATTATCATAAGTAAGTAGTAGGTACGTATGTGTGTGGTATTAATGTAGAGCTTATTTCACGTGAGGTTCCGGTTATACAATACTTACATATAGTCAAGATACTTACATATAGTGAAGTTGCAGGCGTACATAGACTACGGAGACTGCTTAACATCAGGCGGGCCGTATGCTTGTTTGCCACCGACGTAGTATAAATAGTAAAGATGTCAAGTAATGCAAATGTAGCGGTTTCAATGGAATTCTCGTAATAAATGTACCCTATTAGGTACAATTGAGTATAATTATGTAAATACCTTACAAAGTTTTTAAAATTGAATGTTGCAGCAATTATTTAGTTTACCGCTTACGCGTTCTAACGCAGGCAAACGGGCTCCTTTACATAGAATTTGCGACCACCACAACCAGCTACTTTGTAATGTAGATTTGTTATCATGCTCCCGTGCCTCATTCAAGGCTGCTGTCACAAAATTATATAAAAAATAGATAAGTAGTTTTAGATCATAACATTCATAAATCATAAATATGAATTTAATGTAGTTGTTGTAGTTGAAATAGTTAAGTGTTGCATGTTGCTAGGTTTACATTCTAATACCACTTATGTTCTCGGTGAGATATGCTTAAGGAAACAACATAATCTATAATAGTTATGTATATTCTGTCTATATTGTTCTTCACTTGTATGCTTCTGTTTTATCTCCTTGTAATAAAATAAATAAAATAAAATAAATGTTTGTTTAGCTGTTAATGGGAACCATAACTAATACATTACTACATTACTTTAAATATCTATTAAATCGAAGCTTTATTACATAACACCATCCACATTGTTGGTGTATGATATTCTAAGGTCCCCCAACTGGAGTCACGTCCGAGCCATTAGTCCGCTTATATTAAACTTTCGCGATCAATGGACCGCTTTGCGGAAAATATGAACTCGACCGAACCGTGAGCGTAGTGAGGGCTTCAAAGAGGACGCAGTCGAACGAGCAGCAGTAAGAGGCACTTGAGTAGCCAATAGGTTTTGTGTGGGTTGGATAGAAAGGGCATGCGTACAAAGCTAGATTGATTGACAGTATGTATGTATGTATGTATGTAAACACTTTATTGTACATAAGACAGATTACAAACACAATAAAAGAACATAAATATATACAATGTACAAAGGCGGACTTATCCCTATAAGGGATCTCTTCCAGTCAACCTTTGAGCAATTGAGAATGAAACAATAAACAGATCAAGATAGACAAACGAACACTATGAACAGAAAGTAAATTATGGTTCAATTATTACAAACGTAAATAATTAAAACCTGTAATCTAGAATATAAAATAAACATATATATACAATACATATCCATATAAACACAAATATATACCCATAAATACATATATATACATATATATACATATATATATATATATATATATATATATATTATCACAACTAAATAAATAATCTTAGTACTCAACTAAGTACAACACAAGTCATCAGAAAGCCACAACTTATGTAATTTTCCCTTGAGTGATGCTACCGACTGGGACTGTCTAAGGGATAATGGCAACTTGTTCCACAACTGTACAGCGCGCACTGTGAAAGACTTCGCATATGACCGGGTCTTGTTACACGGCACAGCGAGAGTCAGGTTTGCACTCGATCTCAAGCGATGACCACTACCATCTGCCAGATAAGTAAATCTCTCAGAGAGATATGGAGGGTAGGTCGGATTGAATAGGACGTTGAACAGTAAGGACAAGACATGCACATCCCTGCGCCGACGGATCCGAAGCCAACCGAGCTGAGAACGGAAGTCGGAGATGTGGTCATATTTCCGCAAACCAAAAATGTAACGGATACACACATTTTGGAGACGCTCCAGCTTGTCAAGTAGTTCCTCTTTGAGGTCCACGAACGCAATGTCACCATAGTCCAGAAGTGGCATCAAGAGGGATCGCGCTATAGTCAGCTTGGTGTGAACAGGGAGGAAGTTTTGGAGACGCTTTAAAGAGTGGAGAGATGCAAATATCCTCCTACTCACCTCAGCCGTATGGGTCGACCAGGAAAGCGTCTCATCCATGGTGATACCCAAATTCCTAACAGTAGAGGAGAAAGAGATGGGAATTCCATCAAAAAGAATGTCGGGTACAGTTTTGGGAAAGAAGTGAAAAAGTGTGATTTTAGAAACAAATATGTTTTTATATCATTTTCAAACAAATATATTATAAACAATCTAGTCTTAGGTTACAATGTGTTATTGGTGATAAAAAAAAAATACGGTAAGGTAAACTGTTTATTTAATAAAAATTCCATGCTCCGTACCTCGTCACAATGTCAATTTGTAAGAGTCATATCGGTATCCTATTAAGGTCGTACTAATTTAATAATTTTCACTATGGAATTAACAAAATAAATCCTAGATGGCCAACTAAATTTCAAAATTACATCAATCATTGAAAACCTTTTGGAAACGGATCGTCTTATAAGGAACTCTTATACCGTATATGACCCATTTCATTCCGCTTGAGTGTAATATACTTCCCGAATAACAATCATCTTAAATCTCAACCTATATCAGTCTCAACTCCGCAGATCAAACATGAGTAATCCCAATTAAAACGAACTCATAACCGTACTAGTTAAACAGTTTACGTGTACAAAGGGCTTTATCTACAAGTTCATAGTAGAGGGAGTTTTAGAAACGCTTAGCGAGGAATCTGCTCACTTAAATCAGTTCTAGACTGAGCTCACCCTTAAATTGGGTAAAACTGGGATCAAAGATCGGGTAAAAAAGATGGATCGACTGTCTGGGTTACAAAACAAAATTGGGTTACAAGTTTCTATGCATAAATAAATGAATAAAAAAAAAGTTTATATGCGGTTGAAATCGTGGGTAGACTATTTTAAGATAAAAAAGATGGATCGACTATCTGGATTACAAAACAAAATTGGGTTACAAGTTTCTATGCATAAATAAATTAATTATAAAAAAAAGTTTCTACGCGGATGAAGTCCCGGGTAGGCTATTTTAAGATAAAAAAGATGGATCGACTATCTGGGTTACAAAACAAAATTGGGTTACAAGTTTCTATGCATAAATAAATTAATTTAAATAAAGTTTCTATGCGGATGAAGTCGTGTGTAGGCTATTTTAATCATAAATTAGCACTAAAAGATTATTAACACGCACTTTATCAGTGGAAAAAAAACTAGGCGTGAAGGGAAAATTTGAATGTTGTGCCTTTTTCTAATGACAAGATGAGTGTGTTTGAGTATAATTCTAAGAATTACAATTATTATAAAAAAGTGTTTATATTGAACAGAAGAAAAAACAGTTCGTGCGTGTGTTAGATTATAAATGTTTTAATTGTATTATAATAAATCGTCCCTTAAAAATACTGACTTGTACAGCAGAATAATTATTAGTTTTTAGGTTAGGTTATTTTAGGTTAGTATTTTTTCGCTGATTTAAATGGCACCAATTTTAATTTTATTCAATCGTACTATCTATCCCCGTTTTACCCTATTTCCAAATCGATGTCTAATAACACTGGTCCTGAAAATAGACTCACGAACAATCGGTAGACCCTGTAAGTTCATAACTGATCCGGTAGGAAAGCGTAGACTCTCCAATTACGGCTACATACGTATCGGACCGAACTAGTTCTGTATCTGAGGGCCTACCGCGAACACTGAAGTTCTCAAACTGCGGGCATCTTTCTATATCACTCTAATTATGTAAAAGAGAAAAAAGCCTTATTGATGTAAAAGAGAAAAATACTCGCAATTTGTGAATTTCGGTGTTCGCGGTGCCCCCTGACGCCCCGGGTGGTTTTAGACTCGAACGAAATACTGTGATGTATTTATTACATTGCTTCAATAAATTAGCAGTGTAATGCTCGCCCGTTAGTTTGGGAGAACAAGGAGTGTCCATGCTATCTAATTAGAGGCCAGGCAGTGCCTCCCTGGGGCCTGGGTTTTAGCGAGAAACAAAAAGGGGCGGCGAAAGCTTAACAAATAGAATAGAGATAATTTTTACTCGTCTCTCAAAAAAAACGTCCTTAAAAACATTCTGATTTGCACAGATCCTGCTATTTTGCCGTGCAATCAGTTTTTAGGTTGGATCGTTTAAATACCAGCCAAAAGAAAACCGATAAGTTTGTACCACAAAATTGGAACCAAGCCCAGCGCCCTTAAAATTTTGGGGTACGATATATCCCTTTACCCTGGTTACTAATCGAGGCGACTTACAAATCTAGCAAGCAATGAGAAGGCCCTGTAAGTTCATAACTGATCCGGTAGTAAAGCATAGACTCCCCAATTACGGCTACATTCGTATCGGACCTCTAACAACGCAGTTCCGTATCTGCGCCCTTGGGCGGTTTTAGGCTTGAAAACTGAGTTATTAAGTATGGTTATAGAAATCGAATATATATTGTATATGCAGATGTCAATCACAACGAAAAAATTAACGATGATCAACGCTGGCTTGGCTAACGTGGAATTCGAACCCACATTTTTGGATTGCCGGTCCAACGCGCTACCAATTCCGCCGGCTAACCATTCGTCATTCACCACGAATTTAACCATTGCAACTGTGACAATGTATGTGATGTGGGTTCGCGTCTGCATATTTGTACAATTTATAGATTGTAAGTGGTACGTCCCACAAATACAAAAAGCAAAAAAAAAACAAAAAAGGACAACATACATACATCCATACGCCCATTTCTCAGAGGGGTAGGCAGGGACCACGAATTTCCGCTTGCTACGATCCTGACATACCTCTTTCGCTTCCTTCACTTTCATAACATTTTTCATACACGCTCGCCGGTTTTGGCCTTTCTTCAGAATTTCCCCGATCTGATCAGAGAAAGTCCGCGTCTTTTTCCACGTCTACGAATATCAACGCCTCTAAAAAAAACATGATCATATAAGGAGATTTTTCGCCTTCTGGCTCAGGGAACCGCCTTAAGCGTATTATGGTTGTTTTAATTTTTGGATATAAATAAATTTAATCTTATCTTTATCTTATCTTATATGTAAGTCTGAGTATATTTTTATGGCAATGACTTTGACAACACGTAATACGGCAGATCAACCCCTACCAGACACGACCACACCGCAATACTGCGAGTGCATGTATTATGTATGTTATAATGTCATTTTATATCGTCAGCGTCTGCGTGACACATTACTGTTTAATTTTATACCAAAAAGAACCTAATTTTTTATATTTATTAACATATCCCATATTTTGATCTTCTCGGTCGGCGTCTTCATTGCTGTAGGTCGTGTCTAGTTTGAAGAGTACCAAGCTCTTCCAGTTGTTCCTGTCCTTTATATACCTTATAAAGGTATTTTGTTTTGATATGACCTTGAAAATCGTTAACGGTGATCGCTGCATGCAAAATTAACCAGTATCCTTACCACGAATGGCTTAGCACTGTCAAACTGGCATATTCGAGAACGTCTGCATAACTTTTCTATACATCTCTCTCGCACTAATATGCGAGTACGAGCGAGATGCATAGAAAGTAAGTTACGCACACCGCACACGCTAACGTAGATGTCAGTGTCAAACTAGTTGAACCCGTAAAGGCGATCGTTAAAGTCGTGTCAAAATACGATCATAGCCTTATCAAATTGTTACAGAATTGGCCTTAAGCTTTTCCAGAGTCTGAATTGAGATAAAATAACACAATAAGCTCAGATGCGCCATCTTGTAATTCGTTTATATAAACGAACTAGTTGCAAAGATATCCCAAGGGGGACAATTTAAATTGTACCCTTTGTCGAGCGTTGCTAATGTAATGCATTCTGTACAATTATTTAACACTTTCGTTACGTTAATTTAAATTGGAAAAACGTAATTTAAATACAGGTGGTATTAATGCAAGTGTTTTTATTGTAAGTACATCAGGAAAATGTTTTTTTACACATTTTGTTTATGAAATAGGAAATCCACAAGTAAAATGCAGGTGGGTTTGTAATAAATGTGATTTTTTATTGAAAATACAGCAGCATAAATATATCTCTTTTTTAATATTTTTAATATTGCTTTGTTAGCAAAGTTACCTACTTTATTAATAAATTCATTCATAATGTGTCCATGCAATTATGCAACTCGATGAACACTATCAGCAGTCTAATTGACATCGCTAAATGTAAATATGCTCATGTCAATATGCCATTTTGCTCCCTTGTTATTCAACCTACTATTTAAGTTTGAGCAGTACAGCCTACAGTTTTTTTTTCGCTTTTCTTACTGACCACATCCCGGTGACGGTGTAGTTATTAGCGCTCCGTAGTACAGTCGCCATCAGATATATCTGAGCGGTCAAGGCTCTCACAAATATCTGAACACGCCTTTATTCTCAGGGCGTTAGAGTGCGTGCTCAGATATTGTGAACACTGGCCGCTCCGATATATCTAATGGCGACTGTACAAGATATTTTGTTCTACAGCATTCTACTTGCTATACTTCCCACTTTACATTACTTTTTTATATAAATTCACTATTATTGTTATACAATTACCATTAATATATAAATAAATAAATAAATATTAAATATTATAGGACATTATTACACAGATTGACTAAGTCCTACGGTAAGCCCAAGGAGTTATGGGTACTCAGACAACGATATATATAATATATAAATACTTAAATACATAGAAAACACCCATGACTCAGGAACAAATATCTGTGCTCATCACACAAATAAATTCCCTTACCGGGATTCGAACCCAGGACCATCGGCTTTACAGGCAGGGTCACTACCCACTAGGCCAGACCCGTCGTCAACGGTCATATATACTGTAACGACGTACGTACGACGTACAATATCCATATAAACATACGTACAACCTCAATGCACGCACTGCACCAGTAGTTGACCAAACGTTATGTTATCGGCACTCGAAGACACGGAGCGTGTCCTCGTCGTATATTCCAAAAGCTCGGTTTCTTAGTTTAACTGAAACAACTTGACCTTAAGATACAAGGTCTTAAGGGTCTCCGGCAATCTCGGTTCTCCATACAAACGTAGTTCCTCTCTCATTTTAAAACGACTAGCTAGATTGCTCTGAAACTTTGTACTTACAATAGGATAAGGTATATCTATATCTGTAATCAGTTTATGTAGCTTCAGATAACAGAAGTTATTTATACAAAATTTGTTGTTGCTCTATTTCGTTTGTTTTATAAACTGGAGCTATATAAACTAATTCCTGGCGGTCTAGCATAAGTTGCGTTCTCGCCCGCGACTCCATACATTTAGCGCGACTTCAAGTATGGACTCGCGCGCGAGAACGCAACTTATGCTAGACCGCCAGACATACATATACCATATACCTCATGTCATTGTAAGTGCAAAGTTTCATTACAATCCAACACGTAGTTTCAGAATAAGAGCGGAACTACTAGTATGGGAAGGTGCAGTTCTGCCTACGATTAAACAGTAATAAATAGGTGTCACAATGACACCAACATCCATCGAAAAAGTCCTGGTTATCCTTTCGTACACTTCAACCTATTTATGTAAACATAAAATACGCCTCCACAATCTTCCTATCCTGGTTTCCTATTTAAAGAAGCCTGAGGTCTGGTAATCCTAATCAAACCCCAAAAATTTGACATATGTACTAATTTTACAAAAGCGTCTTTTCATCTGACTGCGCAAACTGCAGCAAATACTTGCAAATATCGACTGGAATTTCATATAAAATTTCCAGCGGGCTTAGCACGGTACCATTTTTATCGCCTGTCGCCATGCCTGTCACGTTCTAACAAATGTGTAAGTAAGAAAGTGACAGGCATAGTGACAGGTGATAAAAATGCAACCATGCTTACACCGCAGGAAACTTCTGCAACGTTTGAGAGCCGCATATTTGTTTGTGTATACAGTAAACAGTTTTTACGCTAAAAAAGCAAGATGCACTGCCATAAAATTAGTGCCACTGACTATCAGTCCGCCGGACGATATCGGTCTGTCAGTTAGAACAAAAATTTGACAGTTCCGAGCAACTGACAGGCCGATGTCGTTCGGCGGACTGATAGTCAGTGGCACTAATTTTATGGCAGTGCATCTTGCTTTTTTAGCGTAAAAACTATTTACTGTATACACAAACAAATATGCGGCCCCCCATTACACAAAGTTGAGATTTTCACAGTCCAGATACGGCTCAGCTCGCCCGATTTTTCGATGCACCCAGGTCAGGAAAGCGATCAGAATGACCGCTTCAGACCGTGAGATAGCCAGAAGACTGCATAAATCTACATAATCTGTGGGTGACAGAAGGCAAAAACACGCCAATAATCTGGACTGTGAATGGGAAGACGTAAACACTCTTTTTTCAGAACTTTATAGAAATATCTTATAGTCGAAAGTATGCATTAGGATATGTGTCCTTAAGACACGTGACCTCCTTCTGGCGTTATCTCGGCTGGATCCCAAAGACAATAGTTGGCTTAAGATATTTTTAAGCACCAGGCGCTCGGCTTTGACATTGTTCGCCCGTCTCGCCCATGCTCTGACTGCGATCAGAATGTCCCCCAGAATAAACCGACCGTGAGATAGCCAGAAGACTGCATAAATCTACATAATCTGTGGGTGACAGTCTGACAGACGACAAAAACACGCCGATAATCCGGACTGTGAATGGGAAGTAAACGCTCCCAGCAAATTAACCCTCGCAATAAAAACCGATCACTAATGTGCCGTATGAGTTTTGCCGCATGCCATTTGGACTAAGCATTGCGCTAATTTTCTATACATCACTCGACATCGCGGCATCGGTACCATTAAGAGGAAATACCAGCTGAGCCCCTTCTCAAATTTGAGAATTTAAGGTAATTATCTCCGTCGCGCTGACGGGGGCGGCTTCTAAAATTAGTGAGATAAGGACAACTGCAGCTTAGGCGAAAAATCTCAGAAATTGAGATTTCGTTCTCGACATTCCCCTCCTCCAAAACTTAACCAATAGTAACGAAATTTTAGGAACGGAATGAGAAAGAAATTATGTATGTCTGACAGTTTTGATTTTTGCGTTTTTTTTTGGCGACGTTGTATGCTAGGCGTCTGTAGGTCCTCGGGGCCGCATCGCACGCATCGGACGTAATTATATGTGACGACGCATTTATTTGGCCGTTTTTAGCGCTTTTTAAAATGACCTAATTCATAACAAGTATGTATATTAAGAGGAAAGGGGACGGCCACTTTTCCATACAAACGTAGTCCTCATTTTCCTCTCTGGATATTGACAAAATGGAAATAATTTTTGCATAATTTGAGTTTTTTCAAATTTTTGATTATTGTAAAAATTAGGACCGAAACACAGATTTCATAGAAATTTTTACATGCTCCTCCCAAGAATTATAAAAAAAGATCCAATATAATTGATCTAAAGTTATAGTTTTCCCCTAATTTTCATTTTCCTATTGACTGCTCTTTTATTGCACACAATTTAGTATATTAGTTTTAACACTGTCAGTGACTCATGGTCGTGGTTACGATTTACCCAGCTGTACGATATAAACAACTTTCCCCAGTTTCCCCTATAGTTACTCGGGTAAAAAAAGTAAGTAGAAGCAAAACGCTTCCAGACAAGGGCAAAATTTGTTTCATTGTCTGGTTTCGTCTTGCATTAGGCTTTGTTCACACAAACTTATCCATTCAGAGCTAGAGCGTGAAATGAACGCACCCTATTTGGACGCAAGCTTCGTCACCCTTATTTTTTTGTTCGTTCTTCCATTGCAAATTGCAATGCGGATGGAATGACGATGACACAGACATATTTCGAATTAGACCACGCTATCCTACGTATGAATGTTTTAGAGCATATTCCATAAAATGATGTAGGTACATAGTTAATTGTTTTCTAACTGCAACCATTATAAATGGCAGGATGTAAAACAGGGCGAAAATAGAAGTTCGTAAATTTCGGGCATTTTTCTCTGTCACTCCTTCATTTTGGAGTAAAAGATCCCTGCAATTAGCGAATTTCGGTTTCGGGGTAGCCCCTCTGTTTTATTTTTTACTAAAGAAAAGTTCAAGGAGATACAAAATATACATATTTTTGCTACGCAAATACGTCACATCCTGATGTTTTCTGTAACCACAGTCGTAGATTTTATTACAAACAAATCTACGAAACGAAAAGGCATACAGTGATCTTTATAGCAACAAAGTGAAGAGTGACAATTTGGTGACACCACTCAATACACGAAGGATTAGACACGCTTGGTGTAAAATCTTAATAAAATTTCAGTAATTCCCATGAAATAAGCTAAAAATGCGCCATTTAAGTGGATATTCGATTATACCGACGCGGCGGCGGTGCGAATACCTATTCTCAAACAAGATTAATATTGCTTAGGATTCATACAAACAGGACATGGGAAGTCTGTTTAAGTATGTCTGTGCACAGCGATTACGACGCGTGTGTAGTCAAACGAGATTACGATTATAATGAGTGTGTTGGAAGAAAGCCTTTTTAAAAATGTATAGAGGAAAAAATGCCAAGGCATTTTGAATAAAATGGGTTTAATTTTCGAGTGTCTTGCTCGAAATTTACACTTACACTTGCTCGAAAAAGATCTTTTCACCACAACAGCTGGTAAACGCTCTCTTGATTGTTCAAAAACTGATGAGAAAGTTGCATTTTATCCACATGTGGGGCAAAGTAATTAAATGCAAATTTTGAGTTGTTTCCTTATAACAGAATATACCCTGGTAGAATTGGCTTTTAAAAGATGATTTTGAATGATACGTATTTAATAACATTCATTTTGAATCGATTTGCTTTGATTCTGTTTGATATTTTACAGTCAGTGTTTTCCTTGTGTTGGTGTGGTGAAAAATGTTGTTTCACTCGGTGGCAAAATTTGTTTAACGTGCCTTGAAACCCTCGTCACGCTCAAGATTTCATTTTTCGAATCAATTTTTGGAATCTTTCGCTTACTCGAGTATCAATATCCCACCAAAAACATTCTCATGTAAAATGTTGCCAAGACGAAACCATAAGAACCATGATAACTTTATGACAGTGCAAGCTGTCAAAAAGTTATCAGATCTCTTGTGGAGCCAAGCTTCTAACTCTATACAAGCCCTAACTTCACAAACTCTACACTTTAGTCAAAATATGTGGCTTGGCCGTTTCGCTACCGTCACATGGACATAAGGTGAAATATTTATTCACTATTCATTATTTTTTAGGGTTCCGTACCCAAAGGGTAAAAACGGGACCCTATTACTAAGACTCCGCTGTCCGTCTGTCCGTCTGTCCGTCCGTCTGTCCGTCTGTCTGTCTGTCTGTCTGTCACCAGGCTATATCTCATGAACCGTGATAGCTAGAAAGTTGAAATTTCCACAGATGATGTATTTCTGTTGCCGCTATAACAACAAATACTAAAAAGTACGGAACCCTCGGTGCGCGAGTCCGAATCGCACTTGGCCGGTTTTTATATTATACAATAGTTCTTGTAGTAACGACCGACCGAAAAACCGACAATTATACGTATCTAATTTTACCAACACTTACGCGACCTAATTTAAGATTTTACTTTGAACTAAATTACAGGTACAGTCGCCATCAGATATATCGGCGCGGCCAAGGTGTTCACAATATCTGAACTTTCTGAACACGCGCTCTAACGCCTTGACAATAGAGGCGTGTTCAGATATTTGTGAGCCCCTTGACCGCTCTGATATATCTGATGGCGACTGTACATTAACCTCCCGCCTACTCGTATTTTTAATTTGAACTATATACCACATATATGTGTCATTTTCAACCAAAAGGCTACTTATTGTCGCTTGTCAGTAAGGCGCTATTTCCATATAGCTTCAATTAGAAATCAACCTTATCGACAAGCGACAATGTGGTACCTTTTGGTTGAAAACGTCACATATAACGGTAGTCTATGTCATTAGGACAAATATAGGCGCAAGGTTAATTAAGCGTGGATGCTAATTCATATTTGGACGTAGTTACGCGAAAACGTTCCAACCCACAAGTCACTCGAAAATGAGTTACCATAACCAGGGTACTATTTTTGACATATTACATCATGTGCACACAAAGATGCTAGTATTTTTAGGTTAGTTTCATCAATAAAGTTTGACCCAAATGTTCCAACCCACCATTATGCCAAGGACGTGTACTCAAAATAAAGTAAAAACATTACATGCATACTGAAACATATTGTTAAAAACTCTTAATAGAATAACATATCGTTATAATGTTCCACTTGTCTTGGAACATTATACTAAATTCATAAAACGCACATTTAATTGTTTCTTAAATGATCCATGTGGGTTGGAACGTTTTTGCAAAATCTTTATACATTTTTTATTTCTGCAAAAATGTTCCATGTAATTTGAAACCTTTTAGATTAATCCATACTGTTTTTTTAAGCTGCGAAGACTGTTCTAAATAAATTGGAACGTTTTATTATAATATATTATTTTCTAATTTTTTGCTATAAACGATCCACATATACTTGATCCATTTTTGCTATTAAATATGTTAGAGAAAAAAATATTTTTTACCAAAACTAATAACTATGGTATATTTAAGTTTATGTATTTAGTCAAAAGAATCAATGGACTATTTACGATAAAGGTGGCAACATTATTACTCTTTGCTCCCGTAAAATGACAGCACCAACGAAACGCACATGTGAAACGAAACGCCGCCGCGGACCTACTTGTCATCGTAGTGTGAAAACAAATGCCGACAAAGTAAGACGTGCTGCCGTGTTGTCCTTTGTTAAATTGGACGTAGTTACGCGAAAACGTTCCCACCCACAGCGACCCCATTTTGAGATAAACGCAATTTTGTGTTTTAGTGGTACACTTTTTCCCTGTAATTATTTCAGGCAAATACTATTGGTTTTACTGTGGAATGCCAAACTGGTTATTGAATGATATGCATATTTTTTGTAAATACATAATACAAGGGGCATACAAATAGGTAAAACGAGTTTGAAACGTTTTTGCTAAATTTAATTTTGTATGAACCTTGTTAAATAGCAATTATGCATAAACGTTCCAAAACGAATTTAAGTGTATTATTTTATAAATATATCTAAAATAAATTTAATATGTAAAATAATAAATAACAATGAGGAGCATAAAAAAACAAAAAAAAATTGAAAATGTATTACAAAAAAATAGGACGTGATCTTTTGAGCTTAGAACCTATGCCAAAAATTAGCTGATATAGTTCCAAAAGTTATCAAAAACTTATATTAAACATTCAATCATCATCGTATTCTATGATCTCGAAGTCCGGAACTCCACCAAACCCATCAACATCATCAGTAGCTTCTTCATAACATCAATATTATTAAAACCTGTAAAAAAGTTAAACCTCTTCAAGTTTACAAAATGACAAAGACTGATTTTTTTAGTTCAACTAAACTGGAAAAGAAGATTATTAATAGGAAGAAGTTTACAGACTCATCTAAAGTTAGTTGGCTACATACAAAAGAAATTAAGTTGGATAAAGATAAAATGTTTTCTATTTTTATGCGGTCTACGATGGAAGACGATTTCATACATAAATACATACATATAATTACGCCTATTTCCCGGAGGGGTAGGCAGAGACCACGGATTTTCACTTGCTACGATCCTGACATACCTCTTTCGCTTCCTTCACTTTCATAACATTCCTCATGCACGCTCGCCGGTTTAGGGTGCTCTTGACCTGGCCTTTCTTCAGCATTTCCCCATCTGATCAGAGAAAGTCCGCCGAGGTCTGCCCCTTCCAACTCCCGTTTCTACCTCTCCCTTATACACTCTCTTTGTTAGCCTTCTTTCACTCATTCTTTCCACGTGTCCAAACCATCTCAACATACCTTTCTCAATTTTTGTCACTACATCTTCGCTCAGTCCACACTTTTCCCTTATCACACTGTTCCTAATTCTATCTTGTAATCTCACACCACACACACTTCTCAACGCTCTCATTTCCACTGCATTCACTTGGCTCTGATGCCTCTTCTGCCATACCCAACTTTCGCTACCATACATAAGTGTAGGCACCAGCACCCCTCTATGCACAGCCAACCGTGCCTTTTGCGACACCTTCGTTGTCGACCAATGAGTTGAAAATTGATAAAAGAATAAAGCGAGAACTGCAATACATAAAAGAATCTGATTTTTGTTTATTGTGGCCTAATGGCAAAACGAGCGATGGAAAGGAGCATGCTAAAGCTAAGGAAAATACATAAAGTCAGAAGTGAACGCATAAGAAACAAAACGAAAATCACAGATGCACTAAAATATGCACTTAAAATAAAATGGCGATGGGCCGGCCATGTAGCAAGATACACAGATGAACGGTGGACAAAAGAAGCGACTCTATGGAAAGGTCCCGACGTAAAAAGAAAGGCAGGAGGACCACGAAAGCGATGGAGCGACGACATAGTAGCCACGGCCGGTCTAAGATGGCTAAATAAGGCAAAAAACAGAGACGAGTGGAACAAATTGGAGGAGGCCTTTACCCAATAAAGTGGGGTTTCTATCAACTTTTAGTTTTAAATACATAAACATAAAAATAAGTAAAATAATTATACTAACCGAGTAAAATAAGTTTTAAAAAGCAAATATATATATATTAATTAAAATAAATTAACAATATTAAGTGTTACCAAGTTTGTTAAGTAGTTGATAAGAAAATAAAAAGGCTTTTTATTATTATTATATAATGGCAAACCGATTGCTCCAGCGAAATTAGTGGACTTACAATCCATGTACCACTACATACCTGAGGATTGCCTTCAATTTTATAGAACGCTTCAAAGTTCTGAAGAAGCTACTGATGATGTTGATGGGTTTGGTGGAGTTCCGGACTTCGAGATCATAGAATACGATGATGATTGAATGTTTAATATAAGTTTTTGATAACTTTTGGAACCATATCAGCTAATTTTTGGCATAGGTTCTAAGCTCAAAAGATCACATCCTATTTTTTTTGTAATACATTTTCAATTTTTTTTTTTTTGTTGTTTTTGTATGTTCCTCATTGTTATTTATTATTTTACATATTAAATTTATTTTAGATATATATTTATAAAATAATACACTTAAATTCGTTTTGGAACGTTTATGCATAATTGCTATTTAACAAGGTTCATACAAAATTAAATTTAGCGAAAACGTTTCAAACTCGTTTTACCTATTTATATGCCCCTTGTATTATGTATTTACAAAAAATATGCATATCATTCAATAACCAGTTTGGCATTCCACAGTAAAACCAATAGTATTTGCCTGAAATAATTACAGGGAAAAAGTGTACCGCTAAAACACAAAATTGCGTTTATCTCAAAATGGGGTCTCTGTGGGTTGGAACGTTTTCGCGTAACTACGTCCATTTATAACTTAACCCGTTATTAACGGTCTATTAATTAATTAAGCGAGTCCCCAGGAACCAAATTACGTAATAAACAACAGTAGTATAATCTCTGATTTAGACACATGGGTATCTTAATGTCAAACTTACGGAAGAAAAACACACGGAATGTGACGGCGTCGCGCTACGCTCGGTGGGGCTACCGCGAAAACCGAAATTTACAATTTGCGGGGATTTTTCTCTTTTACTCCAATGAAGGCGTAATTAGAGTGACAGAGAAAAATGCTCGCAATTTGCGAATTGCGATTTTTTTTTAATGATGAATAGGCAGGCGTTTGACCACGATCCCACCTGATGGTAAGTGATGATGTGGTCTACGGTGGAGCACGCTTACCTATGAGATACCTATTAACTCTTGCCTTGAAGAGCCAATTTTCGCGGTTATAGCTCAGAACCTAGTGTAAACTGTAAACATTCGATAGCGTGACGTGCGTTCGCGATTGCGTTATGTCTATTTTTGTAAGGGATTTCGAACAGCGCGCCAAGCGGGACGTTTTGGAAACTCAAAATCGCATACAAAATGACACTTAACGCAAACGCGTACGTCACGTCACGCAGTGTTGGCCGAAACGTTAATGCAATTAACCATTAACCAGTACAAATTGTTAAGTCCGTTACAGTGTACGGTTCAATTTGTACTGGTTAATGGTTAATTGCAATTAACGTTCGGCCAACACTGACGTCACGATCTAGACCGGGAGAGAATGTGTCGTTTTCGAGAAAAAGGTACCACATTGTCGCTTGCCATAAGGACGCTCTGAAAGGTTTTCCGTATAAAGATACAAGCATTTTTCGTCCTTATGGTAAGCGACAATGTGGTATCTTTTGATTGAAAACGTCACAAATTTCTATAGCTATAACGAAAAAATTCATTGAGCCATTAAAACTGAAATAAAAATTAAAAAAATATATTTATACCACATCAGATCCTAAAGGCTCTCTTTATTTTTCAAAAATTGATGAGATATAGTATGAATTTTCTCAAATGATTTGTACGCCTAAGACCTTAGGGTCAACATGTGTTACGACACGCGCTCAAAACGGAAGCTGACCGCTCGCACAAAAGAAACAATGGCTTTTGTTTAACAAATTAAGGTGTTAGGCGTAAAAATCACTTGCGAAAATTCATACTATAATTGCATTTTATTCACAAGAGTGGTAAAGTAATTTAATGCAAACTATGAGTTGTTTCGTGTTGAATTTTAAGTGATCATTTTCAATGATAAATAATTAATATCGTTCATTTGGTTTTAACTTGTAATGTATTACATTGTTTGTATTATCGTTGTTGTTTTCATCGTTAAAAAATTATGTTTCACTCGGTAGCAAAATGTGTTTAACCCTTATGCCATGAAACTGCCGCAATGCTCAAGATTCATTTCATTTCGTATTTATTTATTGCATAGTTTTATACCCAGGTAGCAAAGTGACGTCAGCGATGTACAAATCACGTCATAATGACGTCATTTATACGTCATAATGACGTAACTGACGTCATAATGACGTACACATGCTACCTGGGTAGGTATTACAAAGTCTTGGTAGTTCCACATGGACCGTGGGGGCATAGCAATATTACATGCATACTTAGGATCTAATCTTAAATCTATGTGTATAATATAAAGAATTAGAATTAGAATTGTTTATTGCACTCATATTAGTAAACAGTTCTTAAAACTATTTAATACAGTTCCACATGAACCCTGTAAGGGTATAGCAATATACTTAACACTAACTTATGAGATAACATGCATCATAGGCATAAGCCAATTCCTAAAGACTAGTGTATAATTTATAATGGTCACTCTTGTAACCTTTTTTTCCAACTTTTATCAGTGCCGGTAACGCTATTAGTCCATATTATCGTTAAAAAAATCATTTAATGTGTAGTATGCTTTTTTTACTAGGTAAGTTTTTAATGTATTTTTAAAGTTACTATAATTATTTATTTCTTTTATTTCGTTTGGGATTTTATTATATATTTTTATGGCCATGCCAAAGGGGCCTTTATGGATCATCTGCAAAGTAGAGTTTGGTGTGGCTAGTCTAGTTTTAGGTCGTAGGTAAGTAGTCTATTCCACTTTTCCGTGATTCAATTATTAACTAGACTTTGTTATAAAGTTCAACATTTGTGCCATCATTCCTTTTGTAAATTCTACATAAACTTTTAAGTGCTCTACTGCGAGGCGATACGTGATAACTTCCCGTGTGTCCTCGGCTTAAGTTTAGGGACTCCCAAATTGTTTGAGTTTTCAAGTATGCGTGATGGGTCGTTATAATAATGTCATATTTACATTAAACTATTGGCGCCTCTGTAAATATGTACTTGGGCACAGGCCCGGGCTATTATGTGTGTTTACCTGTCACTAAGTTTGATTATTAATCTTTGTCTATGCAATACGATTGAATTGGAAGGATAATTGGAAGCATAGGTAATACGCTTACGGAATCACTAATATTAACAGATTCACTCCCACTATGCGGGCTCTGTTCGTAGGCGACATACATACGATTTATCCCATGTTATCGGCTACGCTCGTAGCGCTTAGCTCGCGCTGGCATTAACGGCGCGATTCATGAATTAGAGATTCACTAGATATATTATGAAATAGTAATAGTACATTATTGTCGAGGTTCGGAAGTAGCTACTTGCTGGCTGAGGATTCGTTTTAAACGGACGACCTTGGGAGTCCGTTTAATTGAATCCGAAGCCAGCAAGTAGCCTTCCAGCCGAGTCATATATAGTGCTTTTCTCAAAAATGGCGCAATGAATGCAAATATAATAGAAATATTTTACAGAAGCAACATTCTTATGTATATATTTTCACAGAAAGAAGTAAAAAGATTTGCTTTGCCGCCGTTTTATTTTTTTAATTAAAAATGGAAGTGTATTTTTCTGCTGAAAATACGCCAACCTATTTGAGACACCTAAATAGTAGCGGTACCAACATTATAATAATAAGTACTGATCATTTGTTTGGCTGTTTAATGGACCTATGCCTTCATTTGATATGGTCACTTCAACTTTTAAAAAGTTTGGAACTCGACAAATAATGGAATTTGTATGCAACATTGCAGTCCCGAAATCGAGACTGCAATGTTTTTAACTTTTGAATTTTTTGACTGACCATAAACTACGCACTTCGCGACCTACTTTTTAACCGGCAACGTCGACTTTGTCGTCCATTTTTGAGAAAAGATATTTGACGTCCTACGGGTAAAGGTACCTTATAGCGGTTGGAGCTTACGCTATTATTAACGCCGCTCCAATTAATATTGGATGGCGCTTACGTCGCATAGCGCCGCAATAATTTTATTTGCGACACTATGCGACGTAAGCGCCAGCCGCCATAATGGTGCTTTTTGCCGTGAAATGTCACATATCTTTACTATTTCATATCTAGTGAATCTGTAATTCATTTCTCGAATCGCGCCGGTGTGCTAATAAGTTAATTAAGAGAAATTAATCATTGTTTTTCATATTAGTTTTTGTATTGTTTTAGTGGTGGGAATATGCATTGCACAGGACCACATGGCGGGGCAGAGGAGAGGGCCCATCAGTGGGACACTCTAATAAAAAATCAAAGAATCAAATACACAAAAAACCGGCCAAGCGCGAGTCGGACTCGCGCACTAAGGGTT
The DNA here is from genome assembly GCF_947568885.1 of Cydia strobilella. Lineage (NCBI taxonomy): Eukaryota > Metazoa > Arthropoda > Insecta > Lepidoptera > Tortricidae > Cydia > Cydia strobilella. The sequence continues at coordinate 17,448,148 of NC_086050.1, forward strand.
CCGTGCCATTACACAAAACAATCACGTTTGTTGTATGGGAGCCCCACTTAAATGTTTATTTTATTCTGTTTTTAGTATTTGTTGTTATAGCGGCAACAGAAATACATCATCTGTGAAAATTTCAACAGTCTAGCTATCACGGTTCATAAGATACAGCCTGGTGACAAACGGACAGACAGACAGCGGAGTCTTAGTAATAGGGGGTTTTACCCTTTGGGTACGGAACCCTAATAAAAGAAACTACATGTAGAGAAAACATTACGTATACATACATCAGTCAATCTAAGCTAGAAATTTAGATTTATTAACATTTCAATCTAGGAATCTATGAATGTTATACTATTTTATAGTCCATAAGGTAGGTACTTGCATAAAATTTGTAACAACTCTTGTGTTTACTATGGTGCAATAAATTATGAAATGAAATAAAATTAAACTTAGTGAAATCAGTACGACAGTGTGTCAACCAAGCTCAAAACTTATCATACGACCAAACGGAACATTCATTTAGTTCCGTCACTAATTTCCAGTGACAAAAGTAATCTCGTGTAATCCCACCCTATTACCCGACCGAATCAAATCATCTAACATAGGAACCTCCATAGCGCATACGAATTTTCAACTCGTTAGAGTAATAACCAACCACAGATCTAGAGTCAGGCCAAGACAAGGGCCTGACACTCTTTGATAGAGAAAGATAGTCTTATTGCGATTCCTATAAGAGGAAAGAGAAAATAGTGCCATGCTTTGTCCTTATCACCGACCGGGTTTTTTTTATGGTCGGGTTATGGCAGCATAGGTAGGAGGCGATGGCGAAATACCGAAATGTATAACAGTGAAAGAGAAAAAGGATTATGCTGCCATACATTAACCTGTCAATACATGAATATGTCATTCTCTTACCCCTGGTCGCTCGGTTTCATGTCTATAACTACTATACTATGTCTATGGACCAAGATAACGGCAGCGATTTTGATAGCACAGACTATGCGAGTGTTATTTTAAACGTCATAATTTCATAGATTAAAATAACACTTTCACAGTGTTCTATCAAAATGGCTGCAGAGTTATCTTGGTCTAACTCTAATGGGGGCCTTCCATGAACTGTCCCTGTAACACATTTTATTTAGTAAGTATATTTTTTGCTTTCAACGTTTCAAGCCGATGGTTATTTTATTGAGTAGTGTTTGTCAAAGGACTGTCTCATTTCAAACATAGACAGAGAGAATCATACTATCTTTGTCTTACACAAGTCTAGCACCCAAAAGAAAAGGATGAGTATAGTTCTTTTTGTTCTTATTTACTGACAATTTGGTTTGACCAACTATATTAATTTTTACGTCGATTGTGACAGAAAAAAAATCCTATATCTGCAAATCTTCCAAAAAATCGCGTTCGTACGAGACAACAGTAGAAAATTTCGTGAAATTCTACAATGAGGGTTGATCCACATATTACGTTACAGCAACAGGGGCCTGAAACGTCGGAAAAAAGGTAAAATAATGAAATTTAATCGCGTTAGACCCGTTAATGACATTACTCAAGTGTAAGAGTGTCATTATAACATCCTATTTTGGCATTGGCACACTTTGTCATTCCAAATGTCAAGCAGTATTAGCTTGGCCGCACTCTAGATCTGTGTAACAAACCAACCAACTAAATAAAAACATCACAACTGCATTGGAATCTCAACGGAGACTACGACATTTTATCTTGTTAGTGTAACCAGAGTCCAGTAAATAAGAGATAATACAGACGACTGACAACCCTGACTGACTGATCGCGAGAGTCAGATTCAGATTTAGATTATTTATTTGCGTTAAATACAAGTTCATGCATTACAGTTATACAGAATATGTACAATTATTTACAATATTTACTTTATACATAGAAGGTCAGTTGGTATATTATTGTAAAACATTTGGTAATATAACATATACAATCTACATTTACAATATATATACATTATATTCCTAAAATTTTACTAATCAAGTCAAGTGCATTGGCAAAATATTCATCAATCGTGTAGAATAGCCTAATTGTTAATAATCCCTTACTTTTGTGAGTTTTGTGTCAAAGGTTTCTAGATCACTACAATGCCGTTGTAGATGGCGCTAAATATTATTTGCACGTTAGTCATTTGCGTACGAAACGATTAATCTTAATGCTATTTATAATTTCGAAGCGTAAAATTGGAGACCAGTTCAAAATGATATCTTAATGATAGTATTCGCATCTCGCTCGCGCCTGTACATCTACGGACAAGTACGAGCAAATTGCATGCGCGAAAATTAACCAAATGACATCAGTTAGATGTCAAAACGTAAGTTTGAATTAATTTAAAAGTGGGGCAACTAACGTGTATTAAAATTAATTATTCGTTCTTATTATTAAGTTTGACATCTCTATATGTATAATACTTCAATGTTTTTAAGAACAATATGTATTATCTCTATGTTATGTACTTGTTTTGTGCAATAAAGTGTTTACACTACTACTACTACTATAATAATAACTGCATCAATAAATTGCTCTGATATTTAGATTAAGATGATATTTATAAAACTTAACAGTTTACAAGTGCTTGTTGCTAGGCCTATTTGAATAAAGAATACATTGATTTTGATTTTAAACGGGTTACTCGCGTACATTATTATTAAGTCGAATTTAAAATAATTTAATTATGTTCGAGTCACGGTATTTTTATAGTTAGTACCGTCTATTACTCCAAAACTAATATTGCAAAAATGTTGGATTACGCCACCTACAACGATTTTTGTAGCGATGGATAGCTATACTCCTGATTAGGAGAAACGCTGCACGGGGAACATGATTGTATGATTGTCGGTCTTGAATATTCTAGTCCCTGATGTAACCAAAATGGAACGTCCGTTCGGGAATTTAGTAATTACGTCCTCAAAGACACCTCGTTCTTGTGACGCGGACTAGAAAAGGTCACGTACGGAAAATTAGAATTTGGCCCGGAACGACGGTTGCTAGAATTTGCCTTCTGATTTTCCTATTAGCAAATCTCATTTGTGATCGTGTGGGGCCGAGAATTGAGGTCGCTGAATATGTTAAGGTTAGTATATGACATTTGTTTATCGTTGAAGACGAAAACTTAATGCCTACAGATTCAACTGCTTTTCGACTCATTATAATCTGATGTGACCATATGACAAAGAAGTGGGTTACATTTTGTCAAAAAAAAAAAACAAATTAATGTATCGCAACAGTTATGCTCCTGTGAATTTAATGGTCCCGATCGTATTTATATGTCCTACAAAAATTTGTCGCTTTTTAGGAGAACGTCTAATAAAACTTTCGAGCAAAATCCTGGAGGATGGAAGAAATTTTTACACCAACCATAGTCAGAAAAAGCGTGATTCAAGCGTGAGGAAATATAAAATATCATGATATCATGTTTTATCATACTTTTTTTTAATTTTGACACGTTAAAATTTCACTCATTTAAACAAACAAGAATAGACTAGCCTTAGCCTATAAAAAAACCGGCCAAGTGCGAGTCGGACTCGCGCACCGAGGGTTCCGTACTTTTTAGTATTTGTTTTTATAGCGGCAACAAAAATACATCATCTGTGAAAATTTCAACTGTCTAGCTATCACGGTTCAGGTGACAGACCGACGGACAGACGGACAGTGGAGTCTTAGTAATAGGGTCCCGTTTTTACCCTTTGGGTACGGAATTCAAAAACTTAAAGGACTAATTTAATGCTTTCAACAAAATACGAGATTCTGACTTAAAATATTTCTAAAATTTATAGACAGTTTAAATTCGAAGCCGTTTTTGAAGCAGCCATAATTAAATCGATATTACGCACAAAAGGCTTAATTAAAGTACAACTCCAAAACTTTTCCGACTGCTTTCTTAGTTCACCCCTAATTTGGCGACATCTGCAACCCCATTGGAAAATAATTACCTAAAAGTAAATTATGCACCCTTTAAACTGCACCTTTGGCCAAATAAAACGTATTATATCGCCATGTGGCGATTTAAAAGACAATTTCTTAGGAGTTGCATCACACTTGTCTAAATTAGAAATGGGGAGGAAAATATGATATTACGCCTCGGGGTATGGGGGCGAAATACGTGTCTTGGTAGTCTGGGTATTTTTATTCAAATTGGGTTTAGATATGGTTATTGTTTGAAGAAATACGTAAGTATTAAAGTTTAAATGTTAAATATGGTCCAGAGATTTTTATTGTGGAAAAAAAATCACAATTTTTTGTTCATATTGCACGCTGTTGTTTGTCATTAAGTACCGTAAAATGGGGTGAGTAGGAGCAAAACTGACATTCAAACCTCGATAACATTTTATTTTTACATATGCAAACTGAATGATGTATATAATAAGTGTTCCGGACGTTTGTATTTTAGTTTTTATTTTGTTTTGGGTAGTTCCATTTCATAACTTTGACGATAAACAGGAAAAACCACCTCAAGCCGTAGTCCCTCGTAACTGGGGTGAGATGGGTTTTCATACAAAGGTTATTTTGGAAGATTTGCTCCATTTTAAATTGGAATACATCATTTTTGTAGCAGTAGCCCTAAAAACCCATCTCACCCCCCTTTCAAACCTTCTCTTCCCGCGAACCCTACTCACCCCATTTTACGGTATTGTACCGAACTCATCTACACTATACCTTAAAATCCTTAAATTTAAACTTATTTGCTAATCATAAGAAAAATATTTACTGTAGCTTTATTAATGTTTCATTAGTTTAATAGCAAAAATATACACTCCGCTGTCTGTCTGTCTGTCTATCCGTCTATCACAATGCTGTATCTCATGAACCGTGATAGTTAGACAGTTGACATTTTCACAGATAATGTATTACTGTTGCCGCTATAACAACAAATACGAATAACAGACTAAAATAAATATTTAAGTGGGGCTCCCATACAACAAACGTGATTTTTTGCCGTTTTTTGCGTAATGGCACGGAACCCTTCGTGCGCGAGTCCGACTCGCACTTGACCGGTTTCTTTGTCTCCTCTATACAGCACAACCGAGGTTTGAACCCACGATTTTTAAACACACATTATGAAAGGTAAAGGGCAATAAAAGGCATGAGTTGTCGTTTTCATATCTTTTATACCTTTTATATCTGTCAGCATTTATACTGAAAAATTCTAACACTTTTCTTCTGTGTTAGTTCACATTCGATCATTTTAATTCCTTCCGTGATTCTTCTCACCTGATGGTCTCATCGGAAGATCAGCGCTGGAAGTCACCAGCAACATGCTGAGATGAGGCCATTTCGTGGCACTTTAATCTTATTTTATGTTTTCTTTTGTATTATGTAATGTCTCGTTTGTTTGTGCTTACGTATAAAATCTCATTCTATTCTATTCTATTCTAAATAATGTGTCAACGTGGGCGCAAACATTGCATTAACCTACAGACTAATTCATTGGATCATTCGAGTTGTGTCTGTAAGGTTTATAGTTATTTTCTTGTAACTGAAATTTTATAGTCTTATAAATGTTTTTTTTTTTTTTTCAGATTACTTAATAATAATGACATTTTAAATATTTGCATTTTTTTGTGTCAAAACATGTATAGTATATCGCAAGTTAAAAATATTTGTAACCGTTTGAAAGATGTATATAATATAATATGATGCATGGTTATTATAAGCAATGTATTAGGGATAGCTTTAAGCCATAGTAATTAAGTTAGATTAATTTTTTTTTATTTTTTATTTACAAACAAACAGTCTCTTATATTAATAAGTTGTTACAATATAGGGTAATAGACTTATAGACCTACAGTTTCCTAAAAAATAGTATGAAAACCATGTGACTTATATAAATACTAAATTAGACTAGAAATAGAAATTCCAAGTTGTCAAAACAATGTTACAACAATACTCTTTCATTTTAACAAAAATAAAACAAGAATGGAAAATAAAACAAAAATGGATAAAACTAAAATGGATAAATTGTAAACAAAACAAAAGTGCAATTAAAGTAAATTTTCTAATTAAAGCCTGTTAAAGCCTATTAATACACTTCAAGGTCAGGCGTTTGAAGGTACAAAACTTGATATTGAAAATTTTAAGTTATATTGCATTGCCCTACAGGGTTTCATAGCTGAACCAATAAAATGTACCAACTTGTATACCTATGACAGCAATAAACACACTGATTAATTACTCTGAGGAAAAAAACATTTATATTATTGATAATAACGAGCATTTGCGCAGAAGCTCAACCTCACTGTACAGAGGGTGAACGCGGCCAGTGCTCTGGGAACAATGCCTCAGGCTAAAACCTAGACTAGGTTTAGATTTTATTTAATTTCTGTTTTGTGATAATAAATGTGTCTCTATCGTTTATTATTCATAACGACTTACAAGCCACAGCTTGCAAAACAGCTTTAAGTCGACATAAAGGATGTTTTAGTATTCCTTATGTAAACTGTATATTTGAAATCGTATTGATACCTATGCAATATGCATATAATGATAGTTCTGTAAAAATATAAAGTCGAAGTAACTCCAATTTACCGGTACTACGAGCACACGGATTTTGGTTGTAAAATATGTAACAAATAATAATATTAATTATTCAGTCAGAAGTCCAAGTTGAAGGTTTGCCAACGGGCTATTGAGCGCAGCATTTTAGGTGTGAAGAGGACCGATCGTATCCGGAACACCACGCTGCGCGCAAAAACCCGCGGTCCGCGTCGGTGAGAAGACTGCTAGGCTCAAATGGGACTGGGCCGGTCACGTCTGCCGCATGCATCCAGACAGATAGGCTAGCATAGCTACCAAATGGATGCCAGAAGAGGGGCGCGGACCCGGCAGGCCCAGACGGAGATGGCGGGACGACCTAGACACCTTTCTCAACAACTGGCCGGAGGAGGCACTATATCGGGAGTCGTGGAAGACAAGGGGAGAGGCCTTTGCCCAGCAGTGGGACACCATAATAGGCTAGTAAAAAAAAAATTAAAAAAAATTGTTCTAGTAAATTACCAGTTAAACTTTTTTCTCTCCATCAGTCCCAGCTAAAAAAATCATCTGATTTAACTCTACTATACTTATAATTTATTTACATACTTGAAAAAAAATGGATTTACATAACGTGAATTAATAACGCAATTGCTTTAAAACGAAAATTCCCTTTACACCTAATCGGCGCCATTTTTCGGAAATCTATGAATGAAAACACTCAAAACGCCACGCGACCATTGCCGGCAATATAATTACGGGCCCAGAGCGGGAGAAAAACGAAATATTTATTCACTAGAATGGCGGTTGGCGGCTGCTATTGATAAAATATTGGCAGTATGATCACTTTAAGGAAAAGCATTTGTGGTCATATTTCCATACAAACATATTTAAAAAAAACATGTAGGGCCAAAATCCAGAGACGAAAATATCGAGAACGAGTTCAATATTACTGTAAGAGTTTTGAATGATTCACGGTTAGTTTCACTAGACTTACCCGTGAACAAGATGCATGTAACTGCGTCGAAATATCGGGAGCTCATAAATAATACAAAAGGTAATCACGGTCTATATCCCGGTCAATATAAGTCTACCATTACCTGTGTCTGTACGTTTTGATTTTTTTGATATTCTGGTTTTGACGACCGGTCTGGCCTAGTGGGTAGTGACCCTGCCTGTGAAGCCGATGGTCCTGGGTTCGAATCCCGGTAAGGGCATTTATTTTGTGTGATGAGCACAGATATTTGTTCTTGAGTCATGGGTGTTTTCTATGTATTTATTATTATCTCGTATGTATTTAAGTATTTATATATTATATATATCGTTGTCTGAGTACCCATAACACAAGCCTCCTTGGGCTTACCGTGGGACTTAGTCAATCTGTGTAAGAATGTCCTATAAAATTTATTTATTTATTTATTTATAAGAACTAGGTTTTTTTGTAAAAAATTCGTTACGATTAATTAAGTTTTGGAGAAGGAAAATTTTAATGTCGAGAACGAATCCTCGATTTCTGATATTTTTACGCAGGGTTTTTCGCTAAACTGCAGTTGTCCTTATCGCACTAATTTTAAGAGCCGTCCCCGTCAGCGCGACGGAGATATTTACCTAAAATTCTCAAATCTGAGAAGGGGCTTAGCTGGTATTTCCTCTTAAAAAGGTAGGAACCGGCGAAGAGACGAGACCAAATTAATAAATACTTAAAGTGCGTGCAGGGGGCCATAATGACAATCACGTAGGTAAACAAATGTGTCGCTTTCAAGCAAAAGGTACCACATTGTCGCTCGCTATAACCAGCGCTTCGGGCGTTTGTTACATGTCAAAATACTGGTTGAAATACTTATATTGTACAACGATTAGTTCTATGGAATGGTTCTGCGGCAATAGAATGCAATGGCTTTGTTAGACTGAAAGGTACTGGACATTTCTAACCTACCGATATTTTAGAAGGGCTTTTATTGCATGCAGTTTAGATGCAGTTCTCTTTCAATTTAACTAACTGAAATAAGGGCTTTGTTGAATAGACTCAATTTATTTAAAATTATTTGAAAATTTTGTGTTTAGTGCATATTAAATTAATGTTTATCGTTTAACTCGCGTGTTTTTAATCGCGATTCGCGACATATTTAGTCCAGGAGTTTATACCATAATAGTGTATTATTTTAGATGACTCTAAGAAAAAGTATTTTACACAATAGTGATATAATCAAGCTTTTCAATTTCCCCACCTTACTTAGGCAACTCAGCAAGCTTCATTGCCTAAACATGGTACTCGACTGAAAATCTCTCTATTATATCACGATTGTATAAAATGCTATTTAATAGTGCGACAGACTCATAACAAGGGTTCTTAAAATTAAACATTTGTGCGATAAATAGTTCTTGATTCTTGAATTGTTTCTATGAACAGATTTAAGAAAGTCTTCGTGTATATAATTAGATAATTACTTACTATAAGTACTTAAGCTTTGGCTTTCCCACGAACTGTGATTTGGTTGAGTGCTAATATATATATATATTATTTATATATTATATATATATATATATTTATTTAATATTTATTTAGTACTATATATTTATGTATGCTAGTACATATTTATTTTATTGCATAATGCAATTGATGTATTTTAGTTATTCGTAGACGTTAATATTGTAGTTTTCCTTCTTAAATATTATTGTACGTTCTGTAAGTTTGTCTATCTATCTAATTCGAATTTTCCACTCATTTACTCTAAGGTTAGCTGGAAGAAATCCCTTATAGGGATAAGCTCGCCTTTGTACCTAAATTTATATGAATTTCATGTTATCAATTTTTGTTTTGTACAATAAAGTGATTTACTACTACTACTACTACTACTTAATTACCTAAATTCTACTTACTTCCAGTTACTAAATAGATTATTCTCATGCTTTTAAATTCCCAGCTAAGATTCCAGTTGTGTACAAGGAATATCTGCATTGTATTCTAATATTCCCAAGCACCAATCCCATCGCCTTTTTTGCCAAATTCCTCGCAAAATTCCATCCAACCAATTACATTCCTTTTACGCAAATCAACAAGCTAACTGTTACCGTAGAAATTCAATCCGACCAAATCTGTATGTTAATGTATTGTAATTGTGGGCCGATATTCGAATTACAATTTCTATGTTGATTAGTTCTGTTACAGCGAAATTTATGGTAGTTCCTCCGACTGTTTATATAGTATAATTTTGTTTTTATGTACATTTGAATCGGTACATACAGTGTTATTACATGTTCGAGAACGGTGTTTATTTTGAAATGTTAATCTGAATACATGTGTTATTATATGATGGTAGAGTTATGTTTATGTACAGTAAGAAATGGTCTCTTTCTTTTTGATTATTACTTAAATTCATCAAGATTACATTTTCGAATAAAGTTAAGTAGTTATTGTATTGCGTAGGTAAGTATATGTCATTCCATTCATTGTTTAAGTCATCAATAATAGTACATTATTGTCGAGGCTCGGAAGTAGCTACTTGCTGGCTGAGGATTCGTTTTAAACGGACGACCTTGGGAGTCCGTTTAATTGAATCCGAAGCCAGCAAGTAGCCTTCCAGCCGAGTCATATATAGTGCTTTTCTCAAAAATGGCGCAATAAATGCAAATATAATAGAAATATTTTACAGAAGCAACGTTCTTATGTATAGGTATATATTTTCACAGAAAAAAGTAAAAAGATTTGCTTTTTAAATGGAAGTTAAAAAATAAAAAATATTAAAAATGGAAGTGTATTTTTCTGCTGAAAATACGCCAACCTATTTGAGACACCTAAATAGTCGCGGTACCAACATTATAATAATAAGTACTGATCATCTGTTTGGCTGTTTAATGCACCTATGCCTTCATTTGATATGGTCACTTCAACTTTTAAAAAGTTTGCAACTCGACAAATAATGCCGAAATCGAGACTGCAATGTTTTTAACTTTTTAATTTTTGACTGACCATAAACTACGCACTTCGCGACCTACTTTTTAACCGGCAACGTCGACTTTGCCGTCCATTTTTGAGAAAAATTAAATAGTAGATCGAATAATACGGATAGCATGGAAATAATACGTATTGATAATTTATTCTATCCTAATGGCAGTGAAATACTCAAAAAATCTTTAATACCGTGTGGAAACATTTTATTTCAATAAAATTCTTACAAATACCTGTAATCCTAAGGCGTATTATGGAAATAAAAGTGTCTGTGATCAGTCTTCTAACTCATAATATGGAGGAAATATCTCAAGCAACAATATTATTGAAGATTTGAATAATTATTCGCTTTCTATATCTTGTCAGTTTCGTACCCCTATGTGGAAGCAGTACTCTTTTCACTAGACTTATATTGACCGGGATATAGACCGTGATATAAGTCTAGTGAAACTAACCGTGAATCATTCAAAACAGTACTCTTTTATTTTCCTGAAGAATTTTATTTAATGTATGTTACTGCTTAAAATACTTTAAGCCATAAGGTTAATTTAATTAATGAATAAAAAACTAAACATGGATTTTATCGTGCAGAGCAAAACAACAAGTAGAATAAGGCGTAAAAATATGAAAGTTGAAATATACATCATTAAGAAAGAATTAAATTGAAACAACTACCGTAAGACCAGTAATTTAAGTTCAATATCTTTCAACTATAGTTCAAAAACTCGAGTCTATCTCCGTTCAGATGTGACTCATATCTGAATGTCTTAGTTCTATGGCACAATAACACACAAAACCAAAAAGAACATGGAAATTATTTACGAATTGAACTTGTACCTAGATCATAATACTTTAAATTGCCATCTGACATTTTAATAATTATTCTGACTTGACATACCATATTTGTAAATATTATTAAGTCGTGTAAAATAATATTGTCTTCGGTTACCGCGATAGTTAAAATAGTTAGTGTAAAATAGTTAATAAACAATGTAAATTGTGACTGAATAAATGAAATGAATATTAGTATAGGTGTGAAAGCTCACCAGGTCAAGAGTCAACCTCAATCCAATGAAAGCAACGCATTGCTATTATGAACTTTAATTTAGTATCAGTTATACATTTGCATAATTCCCTCGGTAAGGAAAGCACTTTTCTCAACCGATTGAAACGGCAGGGGGCTAACACCATACTTGTGTCACGGCGAATATTACGACTATAAAATTTACAAGTCATCGATATTTACTTACACCAAAGACTTATTAATACAAGAAGAGTAAAATTTTAGAAAAATTATAAAAATAAGGAAAGTAGAAGTGCTAGTAGGTTTAACGGGCTATTTTGAATCGGATGTTGGTAGTAAGCGGTTAGAGTAAGTGGGTAGAGTAGGTATATTGACAAAGCTTGTTGGCGATTTAGTTGTTTAAAAAAAAATCGTTCCTCGAATTTGCTAGCCAAAGTAAAATATCGCTGTATCTATAGCCCCGAACATTAGGTATACGCTAGTTGTCAAAAGTTTTCGTTCAACTGTTCAGATACCACAATATACCTCAAATTCAGGGACACGAATTTTTCTTGGGTTTTACACCTCTTCCACAATATAACAACTCTTTAATAAGGAAACTTCCGTGAGGCACTGATACATTAAATATATTAAACCGGGTCACTCACGTTTATAAAGTCGATGATTGCTCGACATGTTTCGCTCAATAACGAGGAGCATTTTCTTGGGTTTTACACCTCATCCACAATATAACAACTCTTTAATAACAAAACTTCCGTGAGGCACTGACATATTAAATATATTAAACCGGGTCACTCACGTATATAAAGTCGATGATTGCTCGACATGTTTCGCTCTATAACGAGGAGCATTTTCAATGAGCGCTCGCGTTGGTGGCCCGACGAAGACTTTATAAACGTGAGTGGCCCGGTTTATATTTAATAACAACTCTTTGTTGACAATAGCTTATTATGTACCTGTTGCACAAAATACTATTATGATTTGGGTGATTTAACGGTATGGAAAAAAATCTAAATGAGGAATGATAATAGACAAAAACAAAAGAAACAGACCACCCACCGAAAATACCTCTTACGCATCGAATTTGCATTTTCACACTTAAAATAAATGACTATCCCTCGCGCAATTTCACACCCCTTCTATCCTAATTGAACCAAAATACACTTAAATTTTCTTTGTGCTAGTGTAATTTTAGGATCAATTGGGGACAGTACCATCCACAAAGTTCACTATTTTAAACCTCATTGTGAAGACATAAGAATCACGGATGGTCAGGAAAGGGTGTTGTAGTACCCCAAGTAATTTAAGCGCTAGGTTAGGGAACCTTTTGGGATGTCGCAATGGGATTCTACGGTTTCGTGAACTGATTGAGTTACAAAATAAACAGATTCTTGATGTGGTTTTAGAATGAGAGAAATTAGAGTTTTGAATGATTCACGGTTAGTTTCACTAGACTTATATTGACCGGGATATAGACCGTGATTACCTTTTGTATTTAAAATGTTTAGATCAGTACGGTTTCACTTGCTATAATTTTTAGTCGCTTTTGGCGACATGTTTCGGATTCTTCGGGAAAAAAAATAATAGTGAGTGAAACCGCACTGATCTAAATATTTTGAAATATGTCTCACGATAGTTTAATTTCGACCTTTGTATAGTTTTTGAGCTCGCGATACTTCGACGCAGTTACATGCATCTTGTTTACGGGTGACTGAATAATTGAAGATACAAAACAAAAAAAGTTTAATACAAAAGGTAATCACGGTCTATATCCCCGTCAATACATGTAGAGTTAGAGAAATGTCAGTCCCAGTTCCGAAACATAGTAAAAATGTATTCCTTGTGGCGTTGTTGGAGTATCTTTGTCACAAGTGCTTTTGTGTTGTACCTATGGGTGCCCTACTTATCATCTGTGAAAGTTTCAACTGTAAGCTATCACAGTCGGACGGACGGACAGACGGACAGACGGACAGACAGACAGACAGACAGACAGATGGACGGACAGCGGAGTCTTATTAATGGTTCCCGTTTTTACCCTTTGGGTACGGAACCCCAAAAAGATTACAATGTAAGCCACATAACTACAAAGTAAATGTGTCACTACACTACTAGTTACACTCGTAACAGTCATAACATAAACGTCCCCATGAACGAAATATCGTTCCAGTTCTAATTACTAGTAAAAGCCAGGGACCGGCCCGCTATCCCTTATCGGGGTTTTATAAGGGTATTGCATAAGGCTTAACTCACCATACCCTTTGCCAGACGAAACCCTTTGTTTTGGTTTTAAAAACCCTTATATAAAGCTACCACATTTGAGTAATCGGTAGCCCAAATACCCTTACAAAACCCTTATCATCCGCTCACCAACACCTTGCATATTGCTTATAAGGGTTAGCCTTATAAAGGGCTTCCCTTTTAGCATATAAGCGTGCTAATTTAAGTCGTCTACCTTGTTCATAAAGCACACATTACTTCGAATCCGAGCGATCGTCGGCGGCGACGGCGGCGTTCTTTGGCTAGGCACGTATTTTCTTTCCTTTTCATACACTACCGTAGATATATACTAATCCTGTCTCTTTCACGCAAAGGGAAACCTTTATAAAAAGCGCTTAAAGATAAGGGTAACCCTTATTAAGGGCTAGCCTTATATTTGGTTAGCTTTTCAATAAGGGTTAGTCAAAGGTAAGGGTATGAATGGGCTTGCAGTTTAAAAGGGAAAGTCTTTCAATGTGTTAGCCGTGTTTAAGTGTCGCCCATTGAAAGGGTTTTATCGCGGAAAGGGTTGTCCGGTCCCTGGTAAAAGCAGTCCGCATATGCAAAGAAAGTCGCATGCATATGCGGCGAGTCTTCCACCCTGGTCCTGTGTTCCCGACTGCAGGCAAATTTGGTCTGCAAGTGCAAGAGAATTTTCTACGAAATAATTTTTTTGTCAAAAAAAAACATTTTTAGGGATCCGTACCCAAAGGGTAAAAATGGGACCCTATTACTAAGACTCCGCTGTCCGTCTGTCTGTCTGTCACCAGGCTGTATCTCATGAACCGTGATTTCTGTTGCCGCTATAACAACAAAGACTAAAAAGTACGGAACCCTCGGTGCGCGAGTCCGACTAGGTGATAAGGTGCGTACAGATAAATCTTCAGCACAATAAAGCAGCCACTGCCCTTCTGGCTAGGCAGCTAAAAAGCGACAAGTTCGATATTGCTCTTATTCAAGAACCATATATTTACAAAGGCGAGATAAGAGGCTTAAACGGTACTGGCGGGACAATGTTGTATGTTTGTCCTGAAAGTAATATGAGGACATGTATTTATGTTAAAAATGGCATTGACGCTATGCTTCTACATGCTTTCTGTTCCAGGGATCTGACTACGGTCAAGATCCAAAACAAGGGGGGGGGTAAGGCTCTAATCTTCTCATCAGCCTACCTTCCCTACGAGGCAGCAGATCCAATCACTGGGCAACTGCGGGATCTTGCTGTCTACTGCAGCCAGGCGAACACCGACCTGATCATCGGCTGCGACGCGAACGCACACCACGTCATCTGGGGAAGCTCGGATGTCAACAGAAGAGGGGAGAAGGTATTGGATTTTCTGGTAAGCTCTTCCTTACAATTATTAAACAAAGGCAATGAACCGACATTCGTCAATGCTAGGCGGGGTGAGGTTATTGATATAACGCTAGCGTCCAACAACGCGAGTAGTAAGATTAGCTCATGGCATGTCTCTGGGGAGATTTCTTTATCGGACCATAGATACATATGCTTTAGGTATAAGACTAAAATTCAATTAGAAATTATACGCAAACGGAATCCCAGAAACACCGACTGGTTAGCGTTCAAAAGCGACTTGAAGGCGGAACTGGGAGACCTTAAAGGCAAGCTAAACTCTATCAGTGACATAGAACTTGAATCAGACCGAATGGTACAAGCTGTTTATACAGCCTGGGCAAACAACTGCCCGGAAAAGAAAATCCTGGCGAAGAAGGTGCCCTGGTGGAACCCGGAGATCGCAAAACTCCGGAAGGAAACCAGGGCTGTCTTCAACGATGCTAAAAGGACTAAGGACTTTCAGCATTATGCGCAGAAACTCACTGAATACAGCAAAGCGGTGAGGAAAGCAAAAAGGAAGGCATGGATGAACCATTGCGATCAAATCAGGTCCATACCGGAAGGCATGAGACTTACAAAAGCGCTAGCCACAACGAAGTCAGTTCCGCTCACTTCAGTTAGAAGAAGTGATGGAGGAATGACTGAAACGGGGTTAGAAACCCTAAAAGTCATGTGTAACACACACTTCCCAGGCTCGATAATACACCAGAGCGTAACGGACGATATAGTAACTAGTGTGGTGGAACAACCCACTAGCACTACCAGGTACAACTGGGACACGTCTAAAAAGGTAGTAGATCACGATAAGATACAATGGGCACTATCAACATTTCAGCCATACAAAGCCCCGGGTCAGATGGAATCTACCCCATACTACTACAAGAGGG
This sequence comes from Cydia strobilella, assembly GCF_947568885.1. NCBI lineage: Eukaryota > Metazoa > Arthropoda > Insecta > Lepidoptera > Tortricidae > Cydia > Cydia strobilella. The sequence goes on from NC_086050.1 coordinate 17,464,095, forward strand.
CGCCAATGTACTAATACCACACTTAGGTAGACTGTACAGAGCGTGCATAGCTTTCGGACACGTGCCACGTGTGTGGAGGATGGTAAAAGTAACATACCTGCCTAAACCAGGCAAAGCAGATTACACAGAAGCCAAATCGTACAGGCCGATAAGGCTGTCATCATTTTTCCTCAAAACATTGGAGAAACTGGTAGACAGACATATAAGGGATGGTCCTCTTAAGAGACATCCACTGCACCAATTGCAATGTGCGTACCAGCCGGGTAAATCGACTGAAACGGCACTGCACCTGGTGACAACCAAAGCAGAGCAGGCGATAGAGAACAAGGAACTATGCCTAGCCACTTTTCTAGACGTGGAGGGGGCATTTGACCGCACCACGTATCAGGCAATCAGCACTGCAGCATCTAAACATGGCATAGAACCGACAATCTGTAGATGGATTGGTACTATGCTAAATAGCCGACTAATAAAGTCCACCCTCATGGGAGATGAAATATTAGCCACGGCCACGAAGGGTTGCCCACAGGGGGGGGTTCTTTCACCGACTCTCTGGAGCCTGGTAGTGAACTCACTGCTGGAAGAACTAAACAAAGGCCCAATATACACGGTAGGGTATGCAGATGATTTAGTGATTCTTGTAAACGGGAAATTCCCGGGAACGGTATCGGAAATCATGAATACAGCACTGAAGCAAGTGGAGAGGTGGTGCAACCATCATCAGCTCTCCATCAATCCTGGCAAAACAGTAGTAGTACCGTTTACCAGGAAAAAGACCCTTAACGGCATGAAACAGCTGAAGCTTTATGGAAGGGTTCTGGAAATGTCCGATGAAGTGAAATATCTAGGTTTAACACTAGATAAAGAACTGAACTGGAAAAAGCATGTCGAAACTACCATAACCAAGGCACTGAGGGTGTTTGGAATGTGTAGAACGGCATATGGCAAAACGTGGGGTTTAAACCCAAAGGTACTGAGATGGATCTATACCATGATGGTAAGACCTATCATTCTGTACGGATGCCTGGCATGGTGGCCAAGGACACTAAAGAGCACATGCAGGGATGCCCTTACGAAAATACAAAGAACGGCGTGCATGGCTATTACTGGCGCGTTTAGAACGACGCCAACAGCGGCGATGGAGGTACTACTAGACCTCCCGCCGCTGCACCTAGTGATACAATCTGAGGCGCGGAAATCGTTACACAGGCTGGCTTTGACAGGCCTCTGGAGCGATAACAAGCCAAAGACTAAACACACAAACATGGAATGTGACAATTTCATGAAAAGGATTACGAATATGGGCTGCGATAAGATGCAACCCAAGTTTGTGTTCCGTAAGAATTTTAATGTTAAAGTTCCAACAAGGGCTGAATGGACCGAAGGTCTTGAAGCACCAATGTCTGATGAAAATGACATCATATGGTACACAGACGGGTCCAAGACAGATTCTGGTACTGGGGCAGGCATTTATGCAAATGACTTTAGTAGTAGCATAAGCATGGGCAATTACGCCACTGTCTTCCAAGCCGAGACATACGCTATAATTGCCTGTGCACATGAGAATATAGTTAGGCAAACCCAAGGGAAGAATATCTATATTCTCAGCGACAGCCAAGCTGCACTCAAAGCGCTTAAGGCGCCTAGAGTGGACTCTAGACTGGTATACAATGGCATCCAAGCTCTGAACAAGCTTGGAAGGCAAAACAAAGTGCAACTGGTGTGGATCCCAGGGCACGAGGGATTCATGGGCAATGAAAATGCAGATGAACTTGCCAGAGCCGGATCTGCAAACAACCTTATAGGTCCGGAACCATTCGTGGGGCTCTCACAGGGAACCATCACAACGGCTATCAAAGACCTTACTAAGACCAAACACCAGGAAGAATGGGACAGTCTGACGGGTCTAAAGCACTCAAAGCTCTTTATACAAGGGGTAGACTCTGGTTGGAGCAAAAAGCTTTGGAAACTTAGCAAACGGCAACTCCAAATAATAACGGGGGTGTTTACTGGCCATTACGGGGTCAAGGGAATCCTGGCCAAGATGGGGCACGCTGACAACACCGATTGTCGTATGTGTGGCGAAGAGGAAGAGACAATAGAACACCTTATGTGTGAATGTCACGCCCTCGCCAGACAAAGAATGAAGGACTTTGGAACAGGCTACCTGGTACCAAAGGAATTCAAAAAGCTACCCATAAGGTCCATCATCCGGCATATGGAGATGGTGGGGAAGGCTCTTGAGTAGCGGACGGATCTTTTCTAGGGGGTAACTGCACAAAAGATCCCTATGGGTCGAAGTGTATCCGAAAGGGCCCCCGAAACTATAAGATAAGATAAGATAAGAGTCCGACTCGCACTTGGCCGGTTTTTTTGATACAAGCTTTTATCGCTGGCTGTACTTTTCTTTCAACAGGCAACTAGTATATACTCATCGAGACAATTCTAACAAACACAAACACAATTGCGTTTGTGGTTGCGTTGCTTTATCACATAGTTTATATGGCCTGCTCCTCCTGTGCAGATATCAGATTCAGATCAGCTGGATAATACCATAATATTGCGTTTGCACCCAACTTACATATGTACCTATGTAAAGTTTAAGCTCAATGAGTCTATACAGTGAATCCCATCATATCCTGGTTGGTTTTGGTAATAAATTTATACTTTAAATTCGGAGGCACACGCGGCGTTAATTTTTCCCGTATACCGTATACGGGATTTTATCGAATACCGTAGTGACAGCAAAATTTGTATGGCAACGTTCAAAATCGTTCACACGGCGTCTAAATGTGCGGGAAAGCCGTCTAGCCGTGTGAACGATTTTGAAAGTTGCCATACAAATTTAGCTGTCACTACGGTATTTGATAAAATCCCGTATACGGTATACGGGAAAAATTAACGCCGTGTGAACCTAGCCTAACAATACTGCACCCCTAAAACCGAAAATTATTTTGGAACTGGTTACTCACGTATGATTAAGTCGAATCAACGCTCGACATGTTTCGATCCAATTTTTGAGGATCTTCGTCTAGGAGCACCGACTGCAAAATGAAACAATTCGAGCGTTAATTCGATTTAATAATCGTGTTATAAAATAATTTTAATATGTTTGAGGTAAGTGTTCGGCAAGCGATACGAACGAGGTCTGCTTGCATAAATTCTTATTGTGGCGACAATTTATGGAGGTTTCTTGCCGACATGTCCATTCTGAATGTGTAAGCAATGTTTAGCCTAAGGCCTAAGCGTTTGCAGTAATGTCAAAACTTGACACGTAAAAAGAACAGAGTGGTGAACTTGTGATTTTTAATTTCAGGATTTTCCTCGGGTTATCCTATAGATAGGTTAGGTTAGGTTTGTTTTATGGCAATCCTGAAAAGTTACGCGTTTCTGAGAAAAACCAAATTATGACTAATGATAATATGACAATCATTACATTATGACTTTCAATAATTATGTCAAACAATAGAGACCCCTTAAGATACTCTATTAATGTCCTTCGTTCGATCCCAAGGGCCTGACACTCTTTGATAGAGAAAGATAGTCTTATTGCGATTCCTATAAGAGGAAAGAGAAAATAGTGCCATGCTTTGTCCTTATCACCGACCGGGTTTTTTTTCATGGTCGGGTTATGGCAGCATAGGTAGGAGGCGATGACGAAATACCGAAATTTATAAGAGTGAAAGAGATAAAGGATTATGCTGCCATACATTAACCTGTCAATACTTGAATATGTCTTTCTCTTACCCCTGGTCGCTCGGTTTCATGTCTATAACTACTATACTATGTCTATGTTCGATCCATACGTACGCGACACCATAATCGGTGAATTCTAGAATTCCACTAAATAGCAACACCGCCATTTATTTTTTCACTGGCAACCCGGCCAAACCGCAGCAACACGCCGCCATTACAGCTGTTGGCGTTCAAATTAAATACATAAAGAAAGGTTTACACGTCGCTAATAATACGCATCTGTTGCGTTGGCGATGCGGTGGCGGTGCAAGCTGCATGTAGTTGCCATGATAATAGTTACACTATAAAACGGAATACCAGAGCTAATTTAAAAACTTATTAATTTTAATTTAAACAGTTACTTAGATGCCAGCAGAAAACGCACAACCTCGTAATATCAAATGAAGACTTAGGGCGGGGCGGTTTCAGACTAGCATATTTTTCAGCGTGTATACGGTCGTTTCGGCGGTACGACTGGTACGAGCTTACCGTTACATATCCGTAAATTTGGTTTCTACGATCTTACGCGCGCATTACTTTTCCCTACATTTGATCTATAGGCGCTTACATGCGCGTACGCTCGTATAAAACGCTAGTCTGCAACCGCCATTAGAACATAGACATAGTATATACAAGTAGTTATAGACGCGCCACCGAGCGACCGGGGGTAAGAAAAAGAATATTTATATAAAATTTGGGCAGCATCGGATTTTTTCTTTCACTCTTATAAATTTCGGTATTTCGCCATCGCCTACCTATGATGCCACCCGGTCGGTGATAAGGACAAAGCATGGCACTATTTTCTCTTTCCTCTTATAGGAATCACAATAAGAATATCTTTCTCTATCAAAGAGTGTCAGGCCCTTGCATTAGAATGAAGAAATTAGAAGAAAACAAAAGATGGCGGCCGCGCGAAACTTGTGATGGGAGAAATGTGCAGGGGTTTTTACCTTTTATCTCAATTTCTCTAAAAATATATTTCTACTTAGGATTTGACTCGTCAGTTCTCTCTGCAATATCACTAGCTATTTTATACTGTCGCAATAAACATTAATCAATATGTAAACAAGCCGCAATGTGAAAGCCAGCCACACTTACACGTATTGACCTATGCACACGAATAATAGTTAATATGATTGACCAAATGAATGACGAAAAATAATGTAATGTGGTGAATGTCCACTTTTAGTGTTGCGCAGTAACGTTATGGTTTACTGCGACATAATGAATATTGCTTATCTCAGCGATAGCTGAACATGTATAAAATAGGATGTTTTATATAATAAACGAACACTCTTACATCGACAACTGGCCTTTACATAACTACTCAGCCACCCTGTTCCGCCCTTCGCATACCAAAGCAATTACATATATTTCATGGCGACCCTGCCAGAATAAGAACAGAAAATACTATTTAATCAAACTATAACAACTAGTATTTTTTGGCGAAAAATGACCCGCACGTGAAACAGGCTGGCCAATATTATTAAAAAAAGTTACACAATTTATAATTGGAACACGAATTGAATACCGGTAAATACATTAATTGAAACTGGCTGGAATGAAACGGTCTTTCGAATGCACTTTTGGGGCTTTTACACCCAATTCGTACTAACAGGACATTTCAAAAAGTAATTTACAAAAACTCTTATTTCTCTGCGCCGTTTCAATCAATTTCTAACTGTAACTAAATATGTTAAGATTGGTTTTAGTATAGCAGGAAAGATTTGATAAGAAAAGTTAAGGGTTGTTCTCAATTTTGATTAACAACACTTGCGTTGGCGCAATCAATGTAATTGGTTTATTTATGGACCCGAAATAAACCGATCGCGGGTTTATTTATTTGCGCCGCTGGATTCGTTGCGTATGATTTAAAGTTTATTTTTTTAATTGTGACGACAATACATCATCAGCTTGGTGAAATATCGGAGAACAATGTCAATAATTACACGAGAGCCGAATCCAAAGGGATTTTCAATCATCAGTACAAACAGTACCTACTTCAAAACTACAAAAAGCTGAAATAATTACTTCTAGAACGCTTAATTATTACTCAATTGACGAATTTGTATTATCTATGCAAAGCGATCATTGATTCAACACATCGTATTAAATGGGGTGCTAAGTCCCAATGGCTTACTTAAATTATTATTAAGTTAATAATGTGTAATTTGATGTGTAAAAATTGAATGTAAAATGTATTTATTTTAGCAATAAAAATCTGTATATCTGTATATCAAACTGTTTATGGCAGACTTTTTTTTGATGGAGACAAACGAGCAGGCAAATCGCCTGTTGGTAAGCAATTACACATTTAACACCAGAGGGGTTGCAAGTGTGTAGCCGGCCGTCTCTTTCACAGTTCATTTCATAGTTTCGCTTTGCGAGGCAGGAAGTAAGAGTAACAGATAGATATAAAAGCAGTACACCATTTCCGAAAAACAAGTATTTCTGTACCAACACAGTATCATATTATTCATTCAGGATACGGTAACGTAAACAACTTTAATAAAACCAAAATAAAGCTACATTTACTCCTCGCTGCCATCTGAAGTGCATCGTTGAGAGTTTCCACAGTGAAGGGAGTTAAGTACTACATATCCCGAGCCTTCATTTGTTAAAATTTAACGCAGCGTACTACGTAGGCGAACAGCACGCGAACGCGAAGCGAAGCGATGCGGCGCCGGCGATCTCGTTGCGGACGGAAAAGTGCTTCTTGCTAGGCCTATTTGAATAAAGAATATTTTGACTTGACGCGAACGCCGTGACCCGCCGCGCCGCGCCGCTTCGCTTCGCGTTCGTGAGTGCTGCGTTAGGGGGTACGATCAACAAACTAGAATAACTAGGTATAGAAAATAGACGAGAGTTCAAAAGTGTCCCAACGTGTCGTGCATTGTCCCGCGAGCGACAACTGTGCAACAACGTGCAGTTTGACAGCTTCTTCATTGTTAATGCCTAATAATAAATACTAGTGCTATGAAAATTGTAGTCCACCTCATTGTACCTCACATATAAAAAAAAAGGCTTAGGTACTCTATTAAGAACAGATTTTTGTTAAAATTAGTTTTATATAATTAAAAACTGTAATAGATGTCATATATTAAAGAAAAAGTGACGAAGCCCTCCAGTGGTGAAGGCCGGATTCGAACCGGCGTCTTTAGCTATCGCGGCTAACGCCATGAACCCCTAAGCCACCCCGCCACACGAGTAGTTTTATATACTTAAATTCTTCCTATTTTTAGTTATTTTGAAGAAATATTAATTTGAAGACACAGCTATTGCTTTTATATAAATTCTTATAAAAAGAGGCACCTGCCCAGTTATAATTACGTTTGTTTGTGCGAACTTAATAAAGATTTTAATTGTTTTTTTTTGTGCCTATGCCTATGCCAATGACACTTGGGATTAGTTGCTTGAACCAAATGCAGAATACAGTAACAGTAAGGCTGGCTATTAAAACTACTTATTCTACTTTGTCATATCGTAAAAACTGCGTTCGGATTGCACCCAAAGACGGGGTGGGGCGAGTTAATGTTAAGCGGGGGGCTATAAAATAGCCTTTATTGCTGTACGTGGGATGCGTACTGACATTTGTCTGTTTAAAGACATGTAGGGGACAAATAAAAAAATATGTTGTAGTTCAATTCATACTGGGTCATACATATTTTACGTTAATAAGTTTTGTGACAAAAAAATCATTTTTGATACAAGCTTTTATTGCCGACTGTACTTTTCTTTCAACAGGCAATAATCATCACCGATACTTCTTCGTCCTCGCGTTATCCCGGCATTTTTGCTACGGCTCATGAGAGCCTGGGGTCCGCTTGACAATTAATCCCAAGAATTGGCGTAGGCACTAGTTTTTACGAAAGCGACTGCCATCTGACCTTCCAACCCAGAGGGTAAACTAGACCTTTTTTGGCATTAGTCCGGTTTCCTCACGATGTTTTCCTTCACCGAAAAGCGAATAGTAAATATCAAATGATATTTCTTAGGTACATAAGTTCCGAAACACTCATTGGTATGAGCCGGGGTTTGAACCCGCGACCTTCGGATTGAAAGTCGCACGCTCTTACCGCTAGGCCACCAGCGCTCTTAATAATCATCACCGATACAACTTTAAAAAAACTTAAGTAAAATTAAGTTGCATTGTTTTATCACAGTTCCTATCAGATCAGCCACAATTCAGGCTGTTTTAAAGCAGCTTTACGTAGGTCATCATCATCATATCAGCCTTTTATCGCCCACTGCTGGGCATAGGCCTCTCTTCGAGTACGCCACGGACGCCAGGATTCCTTCTTTTTCCTTTCGTCTGAAAGCGGCCACCATTCCGTTAACATTTTGACGTAGGTATCTTATAGTAAAGAAACTGTTCTTTTCAAGCCGCAATGATTGGCATGTTACGCAACAGTGAGCAAGTTTCGAGTACATATGTATGTGATGACCAGGCATTGTAAACTGCGAGCGAAATCCATTGAAGTACTAGGGTTGTTGTCAAGTCAAAGTACGTCATTTCAATGGATTTCGCTCGCAGTTTACGATGCCTGGTGATGACAATTGATTGATGCTTCATTTAAACGACTACAATTTCAAATAAAAATATATGACTAACACGAAAGCGATGAACGCGCTAAATAGGTACTTACCAACCTTTAATTTAATTTAAACTGTTCAAATTTAAAAGTCGTAAATTAGAAATTTTACATTTGACCGCCGACCCTGTGGCGTTACGTCACTCGGCCGCTCGTGGGCGTCAAATAATCAAATTAAAGCTAACAATTGTTGATAAAGGTTCCCCGATACCCTTAGTGTTGTGCCAAGTTTTTCAAGCTTAACTATCGATAAATGTGGTAAGTGTGAGCAGTGGTATTTCACTCAATTGGATATTGGGTTTTTAAAATAAATTATTGTATGTACACCATGCATGAAATAAAGCACCAGAAGATTCATATTCATATATTTATTCATAATAATTCGTATTACATGTCACAATATTATAAATTATTTACAAAATATGATATGATTAATAGAGAAACGTAGACAGCAGTTATTTTTAGACACAATTTCTGTTTTAAAACTTACTCGTATAAAACTATAATAAAGAGTGGGTAATTTGATTGTGACGTCACATGCTAGTGTTTTATATAAATTCCATATTAGCAAAATCGTTTTGACAGTTTCGAAAATAGAAACTGATTTTAACTAGTAGTCAAATACCCTAATGTTCGGGCGCGCTATACCTACATATATTTTACTTATTTAATGTTCATGCCACGTTTTACGTTATTACAACATGTTGTTTTATAATTTGAGTGTCAGGCCAATGTACGTGATGACCCCCCCCCCCCTGGATCATACATACGAGCGAAATGCACGATAACTGATGTTAGAAGTCATTCTGATATCAGTGTACATTCGAATTGTCCTGCGTAACTTCGATTGTATGGGAGCGGTTTTTTGGCGACAGGATCATGTGGCTCAGAAGAGATATGTCTCTTCATGTATGATAATTCGATTGTATCACATACTTTTGAACGAGAACTGTAGGGAAAAAAATAAAAAAATGTAATAAAAAGAGATTTAATAAGATTTTGACAGATACTTTTGTCGCGTGATTTTGTCCCCTGCTACTGTTGACTGTACCGTTTAAGAGACCAAGTTCTTAGTATGCAACTGTGTAGGTTCTAGGTATCGATGCTGGTTCAAGTCCTGACCGAGTCGATATGTCAATGTCTATTTTATTAAAGTATCGATAAATGTCTCGTCCGTCCCTACGAACGTCCCGAAACATACAATTTGTGCCGTTCGCCGTGACGGATCCGTTTGTCCGGGTTCAATCCGGGGCCAAAGGATCAGCCATGAGACGAAATGAGATTTTTAACTTGTGAGCCCGACAGACAAAGGGTTGACAATAGTAATTACTTACATCAATGTTCTAAATTTGATTTAAATTGAATGTGGTGAAGCAAAAAGAAAAATACTTTTAGCTCTGCTCAGCTTGACAGTGATAAGTCCTGTCCTGTCTATGAAAATGATAAGAAGTAGATAAGAAAAATAATTCATCGAGCGAAAGCGAAGGTCTCCGTTTCAGCATGGGCCAAATAAAGCTTTCGTGTGTCCGGATGTTCTCCTTTAGTCGTATTTCTCAACCGATTCTCGTGAAATTTAGTAAGCATGTTGAATTGTTCCATAGATTTTTAGCCTTTTCCATTTGTTCAGAAAATGTTTAAATGGCAGAAATTGGCACATCGACAAATTCTTCTACCCCTTTTTTAGGGTTTCGTCCCCAAAGGGTAATAACGGGACCCTATTACTAAGACTCCTCTGTCCGTCTGTCCGTCTATCCGTCTATCCGTCTGTCCGTCTGTTCGTCTGTCTGTCACCAGGCTGTATCTCATCAACAGTTGAAATTTTCTCAAATGATGTATTTCTGATGCCGTTATAACAACAAATACTAAAAAGTACGGAACCCTCGGTGGGCGAGTCCGACTCGCACTTGTCCGGTTTTTACGCACTACTACCATTTCCGAAAGGAACGAACGCTTGAACTATATTAATCGCAAAACAGATGAGCGCGGTTAAAACGTCCTTAAAACGAATGATCGTAATTAATAATCGTATAACTTTAACGGTTGCGAGACAAGCGCAAATAGAAGCGAGTAGCCACACCAGTGGTTGGCACAGGGCCAGCATCGGACCTAGACGGCTGGGGATTGTTTGCGATGTGTCAGGTCATGCAGTTGCGTTAAGGTGTACCTAATCCACTTAGGGAGCCCACTTCATAGTTGTCTCGTGTGTCGTTTACGAACTTAAGCATTCTATACATGATAGCCAATAAACTGTCACACATTAAAGAAAAAGTGACGAAGCCCTTCAGTGGTGAAGGCCGGAAAAAAAAAACTATAATTGATAATTTGAATTTTCATAATTTGATTTGTTTCCAAAACTTGTTCATGATAGCCAATTTTAATTATTTTTAAGTAAGTGACATAATCAAAGCTTTTCGGGTGAAGAGCTCTAATCAATTAAGTCGAATTTGTGAAAAACGTGTAAATTTTTTCCATGGCGTAGGTATGAAAAGTGTAAGGGGGAAATTAAAAGGGCTGGTGGGGGTAACGGCACCACTTTTCAGCCTAATAACATCGGGTTTCTTGAAGCCTAAGAAAATGACTACACTAAAAGGATCAAAAGCTCCGATAGCGTTTTCTGAATAAATTTCTTCTATTCTAAAAGTCAAGCTGCGTTTAAATTATTATCCATACGAATACGACACATTAGTTCTAGAGATCCTGATTTTCTCTCAAAAACTCACGAGTCAAACTTACTAGTTTAAGACATTTTATTTTCAACAAATACAAACGGACAATATTACGCGTTACACTGTGCGTATGCTCTAAATATACCTAGATCTATTTACAATGTATAACGACATACTCGGATTGTAAAGCGTGTATTGCACGCGCAATAAATATGGCCGTCGTGTTAACCAAGATTTACTGTCTCGCCGGACAGATATTAGCAGTCAATATAGTCGGACATGTTCATTTACATTCTAATTTCAAGGGGAGCACTTAATTTGTGCCTTATGTAGTACCTTATGGCTTATGTAGTATAGAATTATGTATATTATGAATGATACTTTATTATGTAAAGTCAACAAAAGGTATGACGCGCCGCGCGCCACTTGCCACGGAAGATTTGGGTTTTTTTTTTACCTTCTATCTCAATTACTCGATATCATATCGCAACTAAGACTGAACGCTTTTTTTAAATCGTTATTTTCTCTAAACTATGGAAATAGGAAAGAGTGAATAGGCTATTACTGAACCGGTGAGCTCCATCTTAGGCCCTGTCTTCACTTTCCATCAGGTGTGACTAGGGCCAATCGCCGATCAGTTTATAATTTTAAAAAAAAGACTGATTTAAACTTTCACGATTTTTACTCATTATTATTTACGCCAACGCATTGAAAGTTAATAAACAAGACCAAGTGCGGGTAGTTCGAAAAACTCGCGCGCCTAGAAGATGTTGATGTCAACTTTAGCCAGTCTTCTCCGAGACCACGTGGACAACGCCGTCCTCGAAACTTCGGAGGTAAATTTAATTCTATTTTACGCGATTAAGTCCCGTCGTTGTAAATAATATGGAAATAGACGTCTTGTAGACGCCATTGGGTTAGATTAAATTAGATTCTTCTTCCCAATTCCCAACCCTTCTAAAAATTCGACGGTTTTTTGAAAAAATCGCGTTCGTCCAAATGATGATTTGGCAAATAAAAATTATAACACAAATGTTTCAAAGCTATAATAGGTAGTTAGTAGGTAGGTTGTAAATAACACAGCATAGCATGTTATTTGTCATTTTTAGGGTTCCTTACCCAAAGGGTAAAAACGGGACCCTATTACTAAGACTGCTGTCCGTCTGTTTGTCACCAGGCTGTATCTCATGAACCGTAATAGCTAGACAGTTGAAATTTTCACAGATGATGTATTTCTGTTGCCGCTACAACAAATACTAAAAGTACGGAACCCTCGGTGCGCGAGTCCGACTCGCACTTGGCGGTTTTTTCTTTTGCCAAAAAGCTAGTGTTCTTACACACATACTAAAGTTGTATAAGCACTAACACTAGTGCTAGACATGGGCAATCTAAATACACCCAAACAGTCTCAATTTATAAGCGGCTTGGCCTCGCTCCTGTCGTAAATTCACGCCAATTGTTTGTTTTCCACGCAACGCCCAAACGCCTTTTTGACTTAAAATTTAACGAAAACATCGTGTGGACAATCTTTAAAAACGAAATACTTTACCGTTGCGTTTTTGAAATCCAGACAAATTGTTGATACTGAGAATACGGATTTTGCTCGTTGGTGGCTCTGATACCTTGTCACGTAAATTGTGATAACTTTAACTTGACAATGTCACTTCAAGCACATGAGATGTTGCCCTTTACAGTTCACGCACGCTCTCTTATGATCCTGTGCTGCCCTCTGCAGTTTATGCACACTCCCTATACTTGAAAAGCAGAAAAAAATCGCAATTTAAGTATTTATAGTCTTCGTCTTCTCAAATGACTTTTCCGTTTAAGACGGTAATCTGTTAAACAAAAGCCATTGTCTATTTTGTGTGAGCGGTCGGCCATTGTGTGTAAGCGACGCACGCGCCGTGGCACGCGCCAACGCACAATGGCACACAAAGGCCGACAGCTCGCACAAAAGAGTTGGAAAACAGTATTGGTTCAATAATAATATTAATAATGAGATTTAAAATGGCAATATAAGGTACTAGCTTCGGTATTTTGAGGGAAAAAATAGATACTCTGGGATTCAGGTATTTTGATACTATGCCATTTTGACATCTAGGAATTTTGATAAATGTATATATTATGGTATGGTACAACTGCAATGATATCAAACATAAATCATGCATTTTAATGACGTGCCTGTTAAAGGATTATGCGATGGATAACACAAACGCAATTCTTCCTATTCGTAATTCCCATACAATATGGATTCCACACAACTGCAGTTTACTACATTCGTAATTCTACACAGTCTATATTTTGACACAATCGGGATTCTTCCTATTCGCGATTCTACACAAAATGAGTTTATCGCAACTGCAGTTTACTCCATTTGTGATTCTACACAGTTGATATTTTAACGCACTCGCGCGTTTAAAATATAGACTGTGTAGAATTACGAATGTAGTAAACTGCAGTTGTGTGGAATCCATATTGTATGGGAATCACGAATAGGAAGAATTGCGTTTGTGTTATCCATATAATTAGTTTTTTTTCTTGCATAATTTGACATTTATATTTATGTAATTGTTTTTTGTAATTTTGGGTTAATTTTATTGTTTGTAAAAATTGACATGTAAAAGTGCCCCTGTGGCCTATTTGCTGAATAAATGTTTGATGTTTTGATGTTCATCGCATAATCCCCCTGTTATGTTTGATATGATATCCTATGTCTTGTTTATCCCATGCCTCTTTTATTTATCTGATGAAGCAATATTTATTGTAATGTTGATCTTACCTCCTTGCTAGTACACATACCGTCGTTTATGTGCAATCTACTTTACCTAGATACTTAAATGCACATACAATACCGTCAACTGGGGTGAATAGGGACGGCTGGGGTGAATCGGGACAAAACTTAAATTGTGATTTACCTGACAATTTCTTAAAAAAACACCCACAGAAATAGTATCATACAAAATCTACTATTATTTTCAATCAAATAATACAATTTGTGTATTTTCTCAGAAATTATCAGGTAAAAATCACATTTTAAGTTTTGTCCCTATTCACCCCAGCCGTCCCTATTCACTCCGGTTGACGGTATCTAAAAGTAAAGAACACGTCAACGTCTTATCCTCACAGTTCTCTTCCTGTCGGCTTCGCTACGTAAATCTAAACTTTTGTCTACATCTCGGATAAATTGTTTTAGTGTACACATGTATTGCCTATCGAGCTTATATCGGCTTGATTTGAACGCATTGCGATTTATATGTCTAGCCCAGCCTCCGCAACACTGTGTAACCGATAAATTTATGGAGCATCCCTCAAACAACACTCAGTAGGTAACCGATATGTATTATCCCTCACTTTTCTCACTTTTTTTTAAACGTCTGGTAGACCTACGAGATACTTTTCAGTCTACATATAGGATAGGTATGATGTTCGGCACTGTCACTTTTGTTTATTGTTCTTCAAAATGTCTAATGTCTAGATTGATAAGTAAAATCAATGAGAGGAGACGATCATAGGGCGAGAACTCGTATTTTTATTATAAGTACGTTGCTCAGACACTCTCCTGCTCCACCAATCTTCCGTAAGCGGTATACTTGTACAAAGCTACGAAAGAGCTTTTAGACGGTCTTCCCTTAAAGACATTCTTCGCCACATTGACTACCTATATATTTAGTGCGACTGTAGATTTTAAAGCTGGTATTTTTGTAAAATTCAAATAATGTCATCGGAAACATTTACTGATAAACACAATGTATTTAGTTTCTTTCAAATACAAAAAGCACATTGACATTTAGTGCTTCTATTGAAATACCTAATGTAATGCTAATTACATACATTTTGCCGCTTAGGGTTTACATCGCCATTACTTACTATTTAAATTAGCTGGAATTTAAATTTTAATATGTACGAGATATATCCTTGCAACGTATGTAGAGACAGAAATAATTTATTCCATCTTCCATTCCAACACGTTACCTTAAACACTAAACATGTGTTTTAAAACAATAACATACATCAACAGCTAATAACACACCTTAAGAAACTTATAAATCATTCAAACATTCATCAGAAACAATACCAAGGCGCGCCATGACAAAACTCAGTTGTGGTCCAGTCTAGTGTTGGTCAAAAATTGAGTCCTTTGAGTCTCCAAGACTACTGTGTTTTTCAGACTCATATAATAAAGTCCAATTTCTATTCAACTTGTTAGACTCGGGGTCTTTTGTAAACACTTGAGTCCTTTTCTCTCATTTATTTAACAAAAACAAAACAAAATGCATTGTCTTCATGGGTTAGGTACACCATGCAACAACGCATATTTTAAATATATTAATAACGGGTCACTCACGTATTTTAAGTCGAAAAACGCTCCGCCGCTGTTATTAAATATACTAGCTTTCGCCCGCGACTTCACCTGCGTGGACTTAGTAACCTCAGCTAGAGTAAGAAAAGCGCCTGGAGAAAGTCTTATAGTAATCATTCAATTTGAGCATAATATGCACACAAATATCAGGCAACTCATTTATTATCTCAATTCCACCATGATTCCACCCCGCTTTTCACCCTCTTAAGGGATGATTTTCGGGATAAAAACTATCCTATGTCCTTCCCCGGGACTCAAACTATCTCTACGCCAAATTTCAACTAAATTGGTTCAGCGGTTTAAGCGTGAAGAGGTAACACACAGACAGACAGACAGACTTTCGCATTTATATTTATTTATTTATTTAAACTTTATTGCACAAGCAAAGAAATACACTCCGTCCGCTATTTGTACATACAATGTACAAATAGCGGACTTAATGCCAAAAGGCATTCTCTACCAGTCAACCATTAGGTCAAACAGAGACATAAATGTTGGTGCAGGATAGATTCATTAATTATAACGAGAAATAGTTATAAACAAATAGAGAAATAAACATAATAAAGTAAACTTACAAAATTATGATTAAATACTAATACTTATATGATATACAAAAGATAAACTAATACATATTAGTACATACAAGATTGAGAACATTATTTAAATTTATAATATTAGTATGGATTTAATATGTCTGTGTCTCACGGAAGTTTGGTTATTAAAACGCTTATTTTTTTATGAAATTATGATACTAGTATTACAACCTACAAAATTGATGACGGAGTCTTTATCAATCTCGAGTCATATTAAGTTGCGCTTAAAAGACTCAATAAAGGACTCGACTCGTGACTTAAAATACTCGTAAGTTTTTTCAGCGCAGTTTCAACGAGTGGAGTTCTTCAAATTTAGACTCAAAATACTCAAGTTCCTACCAACACTAGCGACGGTCCAGTCCGACACGTCTCCCAAAAGTCCCTATCACCGATAATTAATCTTAATAATAGTTAAAACGCCAATTTAGATTCCCGAACGGGTGCCGACGAAGCGCCTGCGCCCGCCACCGTCCGCGTTATTTTTTTTTCTACAATTATAACCTGGATACAAAGTTCTTTAAGACGAAAGGGGGCGAAGTTACACGATCGCTTCTCCATACAAACGTTGTCCCCATTTTCCTCTGGATATTAATATTATAGAGAATATTTTAATAACAAAACTTCCGTGAGACACATACATATTAAATATATTAATAACGGGTCACTCACGTGTTTTAAGTCGAAAACGCTCGACATGTTTCACTCCGTACCGAGGAGCGTCATCAGTAAAACACGTGAGTGACCCGTTATTAATATATTTATAGAGAATATTTTACACGATTTAATAATCGCACTTGGCCGGTTTTTTTATTATTATACGAGATAGGAGCTTTTAAATAATGGAATTTGTTTCGCTCTCATATAATAATCGTAAATTCAAAAGACGACAAACGAACATACCTACCATATAATAAATAGTGTAAAATATTTTCCATAATGTAGGTACATATCCGGGAGGAAAATGGGAACTACGTTGTACATATATTTGTATGCAGAAGCGGTCGTCCACTATCCTCTTCGCAGTCTTTGTTTTGCTATTTTTAAACGCGTTTAATGTAACTAACAGCCTTTTTTATCCGCAAACTGTAACACAATGAACATAGCCGAAAATCCGACATAATTATCATGGCAGCATTCGACAGCAAAAAGGTTAATGTTCTCAACGACAACTTTGGTGACAAAGTTGAGACTTTGAGACGCTCGAAAAATGCCGTTCAAAATGTTCAATCATTTTATAATCTTTACGGTGCCGCGCGCTTAGCTTAAAAAGTTACAATAGAACCATAGACATAGTACATAGTACAAGTAGTTATATATATATATATATATATATATATATATATATAGACAAGCCACCGAGCGTAAGAGAAAGAATATTCATATAAGATTTGGGCAGCATAGGATTTTTTCTCTTTCACTCTTATAAATTTCGGTATTTCGCCATCGCCTCCTACCTATGATGCCACCCGGTCGGTGATAAGGACAAAGCATGGCACTATTTTCGCAATAAGACTATCTTTCTCTATCAAAGAGTGTCAGGCACTTGCAATAGAACTCTTCGTGAAAATAACTGCCAACGATTTCAAAATTAAATAGCCGTTCATATTATATAGTTTGTCAAAGGTGTCTCATTTTAAACATAGACAAAGAGAATCATACTAAAGTCTGTCAAGCCATTTCCGTCAGTAGAAAAGAGCGGCAAATTTAAAAAATGTAGGCGCGAAGGATTATCGTCCCATAGAAAAATTGAATTTCGCGCCTTTTTCATAGTATTTATACATATTTATCAATAGCCACCAAGCATATCCTTGTTTAATCGCTTTATATACGCAGTTTTTTTATTTGTCGCCATTTTCTGGTCTCTACTTTCATTCTCGTGAATTTCGTAGACACAAAACTGTGTAACATTTAAAAACAATCGCCAACAGCAGTTCCAAATTCAATTTTCGAATCTTGCCGTAATTTTTGAAAATGGAATCGGCGTATGTTCACGAAGCAGACGGCAGTCATTTTTCTTGTAACGATCCGATTTGTGCGTCCAAAAGAAATGCAGTACGTTTGTATGGAATTTGTGGTCGCTTTTGCCCTTTTTTAAGAAGGCAGCTTATGGTAACGGATGGTGCTGGGAACGTTTGACTTATCGGTTAGGCGGCTTATTGGAAATCTTTTTTCTAGTTGCTAACAAGTTATTTTCTGTTTGGTGATGGTGTGCTGCCAATAACTCTTCCTAATTACCAGTACGCGAACCTGACCGGTAATTATTATTTTGTACCCCTGGCGTTTGAGACTATTGGGTGCTGGGGGTCAGAGGCTATTGCCTTTATTAGGGAAGTGAGACGTCGCATTAGGGAGAGGGGGTCTGACGCCCGCGCGGGTTCGTACCTGGTGCAAATGTTGTCCATCGCAATTCAACGTGGTAACGCGGCTATTGTGATGGGCACCTTTGCGCCGGGGACAACTCGTTGGGGACTTTTTGACTAGGCTTACGTTTAGTCTTAAGTTTATTGAATTGTTTTTGTATTTGTATTGACATTTATTGAATAAAATTATCTACCTAATAAGAAAAAGCTATTAATTTGAGGCATTATTTCATCATGTTGAACCCACCAACTAGAATAACTATAGCTCAAAAATGACCCGACGGGTATGGGGTTGGCAACTGTCAAAAGTTTGCATAGATGGCGCCATCATAGCTTGCCCCTTTCTTTAGTTTTGTTCCATGAGATTTGGCTTAACATTCCAAAAAAAACAAGAATTTGTCACAATTCTAGGGATTGACAGGGCAAGCTATGGTGGCGCCATCTGTAAAATACTTCGACTGGCCAACCCCATTTGTGCCGCGAGCGACTCCAGGAGTCGTAGCACGGTACGCTTATCACCATGCCTGTCACGTTCTAACAAGTATGTGAGTGCGAAAGTGACGGACTTAGTGATAGGGGAAACCATGCTGCGCGGGCAGTACTTGAGTATATATAGGTAATAAGTGACGATCATAAAATAATTTATAATGTAATTTAATATTAATATGAAATAAATAAATCTAAATCTAAATCTAAATCTTGTAATGCCGCGCAAGAGGTTTGACATGTAGAATTTTATATTAGATATTAGCCAATCAAAGCTTTTAGCGACAAATCACAACTTTTTTTGAATAGCTCTAAAATAGGTATTGGGTATTATTCAAACTACGGGCGGGGTATATTTAGGGACAAGGGATACCTGTCAAATGTACGTGTCAGATTGGTGTCAGATAAGTGTTAGTCATGTAGATCATTTTTTGAAGTCAAAACGGATGTAAACGGACGATAATAAAACGGATGAAGATAAAACGGACGTAACATAACGGATGAGCAGGATCTCCTGCCACAAGTATTTTATACCTACTAGGAGATCTTTACCATTGTAAAATAACCTGTATGTTTTAACAGAAATAAACATTTTTCATTTTTTTCCGCTTCTCGATACAAACGTAGTCCCCATTTTCCTCTCTGGATATTCTCACATCAAATCTCAACGTCACCTCTCCACCCCATTCTTGTCATATTCAAGCCATTGAATATACAACCAATTCAGACAATGCACATCGAATATCATAAACCAAAGTAAAGCCAAAGTTTTACGAATGAGCACCTGAATTATTCAGTGTGTGGATCGGCGGTACATCAAACTCCTTGTATTCAGCACGTACTTGTGTCTTGATTAGAGATGCACCGGATATTCGGTTACTATCCGGTATCCGGCCTTTATTTTAATATCCGGCCGGATACAGGATAGTGGCATACTATCCGGCCGGATATCGGATAGTAACACACGATCCGGCGGGATACCGGATAGTAACTGCTTGATTTTGGAGTAAACAACTTGCACGCGCACTCATTTCGAACCTAGAAATGAGTCCGCGCCAACATTCACTACGAAACAGGTCAAAACCTGCACAATGCGCACCTGAAAAACCGAAATACCGAATATTCGGCCGATGGTCAGGCCGAACATCCGGTATCCTGCCAAACAAATATCCGTTGCATCTCTAATCTTGATGCCGTATCCTTGAGTATGAATTCTTTGCGAATCCGAGTAATTTTTTAGTTATATTGTGGTCAAAGCCCGATGTTTTATTCCTGTAACGTTAGGAAAAGTTTAATATTTGATTTGAACGAGTGCCAAAGCGCCATACTGAATGAAAATTTTAAACTACAAAGTTAATCTGTTTGTCTGCTACTTTTAGCAGAAATTGATTTTATTGATACCAGTTTTTTAGGGTTCCGTACCCAAAGGGTAAAAACGGTATCCTATTACTAAGACTCCGCTGTCTGTCTGTCTGTCTGTCCGTCTGTAACCAGGCTATATCTCATGAACCGTGATAGCTATACAGTTGAAATTTTCACAGATGATGTATTTCTGTTGCCACTATAACAACAAATACTAAATATTGTCTTCGGTTACCGCGATAGTTACCTACTCATGAAATAAAACTATGAAAACGGATTATATCGCGTATATTGAATTTATAATACATCCCGACGTTTCGAACCCTTTACAGCGTTCGTGGTCAACGGGTGACTGAGGAAAAGCTACAAAGTGTAAAAATACCCACATACTAAAAATAATGAACCATCATAGACTTTAAGGCTGGTTGTACATACATGCAAAATCGGTACATAAGGTCGGTTGACCACGAACGCTGTAAAGGGTTCGAAACGTCGGGTTGTATTATAAATTCACATACGCGATAAGTATAATCCGTTTTCATAGTTTTATTTCACAACAAATACTAAAAACAAAATAAAATAAATATTTAAGAGGGGCTCCCATGCAACAAACGTGTTTTTTTGCCGTTTTTTGCGTAATGGTACGGAACCGTTCGTGCGCGACTCCGACTCGCACTTGGTTGGTTTTTTTTATGATATAATAATATAAAGTCCTGAGATCTTATAAATTTATAATCCAATTTTATTCATTTTAAGGGCAGAGATACAAAAATTTTAATGCTAAAGCTATTCAACCACACTACATTAAATTATATATATAGTTAACATAAAGTGAACTCTCTAAATAAAACTCCAAAACTTCACTTAGAAACTTATTTAAAAGCTTCGGATTCAGTTGTGCAGCTATAGAGGGAGCATTCCTCCATCTCTCTCCATTTTAATGAATAAGTAAACAAAATTAGTGGAGCCCAATATCGGAATAAGTGGCGATGTACTCCAGTCATAGAGTCCATCCTAAGCTCTGTTTTCCTAGGATAGCGGTGCCGTCATATAGATTCTTAAAGATAAGATAAAGATAAAAAATGTTTTTATTGCACAGAACGCATACAATTGTAGTACATAGTAAGTACATATCACAAGTTACTGAACAGAACGAACGAAGCACAACCTTACAAGATTCCACATTAGGTACACACTATTTTGGCTCATCAGTGAAAAGATACATATTAATTATATTATGAGTATATTGTATTATGCGGCTAATTTGCAGAAATTGATTTTATTGATACCAGTTTTTTAGGGTTCCGTACCCAAAGGGTAAAAACGGTATCCTATTACTAAGACTCCGCTGTCTGTCTGTCTGTCTGTCCGTCTGTAACCAGGCTATATCTCATGAACCGTGATAGCTATACAGTTGAAATTTTCACAGATGATGTATTTCTGTTGCCACTATAACAACAAATACTAAATATTGTCTTCGGTTACCGCGATAGTTACCTACTCATGAAATAAAACTATGAAAACGGATTATATCGCGTATATTGAATTTATAATACATCCCGACGTTTCGAACCCTTTACAGCGTTCGTGGTCAACGGGTGACTGAGGAAAAGCTACAAAGTGTAAAAATACCCACATACTAAAAATAATGAACCATCATAGACTTTAAGGCTGGTTGTACATACATGCAAAATCGGTACATAAGGTCGGTTGACCACGAACGCTGTAAAGGGTTCGAAACGTCGGGTTGTATTATAAATTCAATATACGCGATAAGTATAATCCGTTTTCATAGTTTTATTTCACAACAAATACTAAAAACAAAATAAAATAAATATTTAAGAGGGGCTCCCATGCAACAAACGTGTTTTTTTGCCGTTTTTTGCGTAATGGTACGGAACCGTTCGTGCGCGACTCCGACTCGCACTTGGTTGGTTTTTTTTATGATATAATAATATAAAGTCCTGAGATCTTATAAATTTATAATCCAATTTTATTCATTTTAAGGGCAGAGATACAAAAATTTTAATGCTAAAGCTATTCAACCACACTACATTAAATTATATATATAGTTAACATAAAGTGAACTCTCTAAATAAAACTCCAAAACTTCACTTAGAAACTTATTTAAAAGCTTCGGATTCAGTTGTGCAGCTATAGAGGGAGCATTCCTCCATCTCTCTCCATTTTAATGAATAAGTAAACAAAATTAGTGGAGCCCAATATCGGAATAAGTGGCGATGTACTCCAGTCATAGAGTCCATCCTAAGCTCTGTTTTCCTAGGATAGCGGTGCCGTCATATAGATTCTTAAAGATAAGATAAAGATAAAAAATGTTTTTATTGCACAGAATGCATACAATTGTAGTACATAGTAAGTACATATCACAAGTTACTGAACAGAACGAACGAAGCACAACCTTACAAGATTCCACATTAGGTACACACTATTTTGGCTCATCAGTGAAAAGATACATATTAATTATATTATGAGTATATTGTATTATGCGGCTAATTTTTACGATTTTACAACAAAACAGAATGGAAAAACAGTTAAATCGCGTATGATGCCGTAGATAACTCACAGTTAAACTCGATCAGCTGAAGCTTTTCCGCCATCTTGCCGCAAATCAAACTGCGAAATCGCCGTCAAGTTGCACAATCGGAATAGGAAAAACTGCGAAATCTCTTGGACGGTGATGAAATTTGGTAATTTTGGTATTTATGTTTAAAACATTTCTAAAATTTCCAAGCACTTTCCATCTTTTAAAAAAAATCCGCTACTTGGACATAGAGATAGAGAGAGATTTATTATTCCAAAATTATACATACAGTTTCAGTTTCCTGCAAAACTGTTGTTCACAGTTTGCCTGCAGGTAAGATAGTTAACTAAATTATTCTACTTGCTATGCTACTTAACTTATTGCTTGTTATGCTAAATGTTAATTATTGGCACACTTAAGCGACATCCTGTTTGTGATACAGGTACATGTACAGGTACAGGTATAGTCGTTAGTTTTCAAGCTGGCCCTTACGGCTAACTTTGTCTATTGTAAATAAAACCGCACGTACCTGCAAAAAAAAGGTTCAGTCATTGGCGTATTCTAATTGGCCTTATCTTATACCTCATCGACTGGACTAGCGGGAGATGGTCCGAGCTACGAACTCCGCATACAAATCGCGCGCTTGAAGAAATGCTAGCTTAATGGCCAGTTGGCTTTACTCGATCTAAACAACATTTCGATTTAATAATGCATCATATAGATATTTACAGAGAAACTTCGTTTTAATCGCGATGTTTGCATCGTTTCGTGAATAGGGAATGAAGATGTTGAATACTAACCATAAAGTTTTATTTAAGTGTTAAATTTCAAGAAAAAATGGAAATAGAGGCGATTTCAGTACCCATTCCGTTCGATTTGTATCATTTAGCTGAGAACGGCAACCGAAATTTTAGAATCAGATCTTGATTTGATAGGAATTTAAAAATGTTCCCGAAATGTACGGTAAACTATAATTTTCAACATGGTGGAAATTCAATTCAATTCAATTCAATTATTTATTTAATTCGAATCATTTTGATCCATATAGTGTTAGAATTAGAAATAAGGAGCAGCAAATGGTTAAAGAGCATTCCGACCATTTTTAGGGTTCCGTACCGAACCCAAAGGGTAAAAACGGGACCCTATTACTAAGACTCCTTTGTCCGTCTGTCCGTCCGTTTTTCTGTCCGTCTGTCTGTCTGTCACCAGGCTGTATCTCATAAACCGTAATAAAATAAAATAAAAGTAATAATAGTAGTATAAGTAGTAAAAGTAGTAATAGCTAGACAGTTGAAATTTTCAGAGATGATGTATTTCTGTTGCCGCTATAACAACAAATACTAAAAAGTACGGGACCCTCGGTGGGCGAGTCCGACTCGCACTTGTCCGGTTTTTTTATTTAAATTTTGTGGTTATTATACAAAATTCGCAGTCTGTCAATCTTACATTTTCATATTTGCTAAAAATCTGCTGAAAAATTATGAATCGATACGAGTCGATCGCGTACAAACGTTTATTCCTGGCAATAATTGTCTTTTTTTTTTGTTATTAAAATGCTCTGAAAAAAATTTTTTAACAGTCAGCAATTCAACATCAATAGTAGCGGGAGGTCAACGCTCCAAAATTACGTCATATTCATATATCTTTATCTTATAAATAAAATAAAGATACTTATCTTTATATGCAGCTGACTACGAATTGCACACGAGAAATTCTTGTATAGCCAGGCTCATCAAAAGTGCAAGTGATCCAAAATTCCACCCACGATCCCGCCCAATCCCCAAATCATAGTTATTACTTGACTGCGCTTGTTTTCTTGCCATTACCTGCCCGACAGCGGTCGTAAATATATGAACACGGCGGCCATTTGTCTCTGCGACTTGATATATGGCGTGTTAACTTTGTTCTTTATTGTATTCTTTGTTCTTTATTGTATACAGGATGTACTTCAACCCCCTATAGACCACAGGCCAGGAACAGATTTCCATGACCAATCGCGTCCCGGGCGAAAACTCGTATAGTGGTTAACGGCTTTGTATGATGAACCCTCGTGAACGTCAGCTGCCGCTCCGTTGGTGGGTTGAGGAATGGCAGCTAATAAAGTCTATAAAAAAAATTTAGTCATCGCCTCCCGCTTGATACTTCGTAGGATGATAGTTTAGATGCTATTGTGAATAAACAAAATCGTAATAATCGTATAGCTGTGGAAATAAAATCGCGGTGGAAAGACCGTGTTACGCGTTTCGGTAGCTGCCATTCCTCAACCGACCAACGGAGCAGTAGCTGACGTTCACGAGGGTTCATCATACATAGCCGTTAACCGATATACGAGTTTTCGCCCGGGAGGCGATGACTGACGAAATTTGCGCCTGACTCGAGGTCTACTAGTCATATTTTGCGTTCACGCGGCGTGCCGATTAGTATGGAACCGCCGAGAAACCGCGGCACAGAAACGCTAGTGTGTATAAGCCCTAAAGCGCTCTTTTCTTGAAGGTATCTCTGTGACTCATATCGCTGTGACATCTTATAAGCATTGTTCGAATACAGCCGTATCTCTATGGCCAAGGATATTTTCAGTAAGCATAGATAATAATCATAGCATATAGGTAGAAATTCAGATCCTTTATTTAAGATCCATGAGCGATGGCCGTAAGGGAGTGTCAGTAATAAGTCACAATACAGTCAAACAGTCATATTAACCGATATGTGTATTTTACAAATTCTAAACCGAGCCTATACGTTCATTACTTATCTTCAAACGCATCGATACGCAACATTTATTACGTTACTAATTCCAAACTAAACTTTACCGTCGCTAACAAACCATTAAACCTTATTACAAATGAAATACAGCTTTAAATTCAAGCGTAATTACTATGACATCCGCAAATATAACTTTGACCGCGAATGTCTAGAGGAGTTCTATCATGTCAAAACAAGGAGCGGGGAATTATGTAATTTTAAAAAGGACGTAACTGCCATATAACTTCTAATAAGATACGATGTTTTATAAAAATGGTAGAACAATGTATTGCAGTTGGCAATCTTAATGCCCTTTCCGCAATATCTTTAGTGTGACGCCCCTCGATATGAATAATGTGTTACAATCGCGCCCTTTATCTGTCTGGGGGAAAGTTACTGAAAAATGTTTAGCAATATGTGAGATAAGGAGACAGGGTAGCGCCTAATTTACATGTTTCACGTATGAAGAGGGAGAAATATTTAATTTTTCATGATTTTCGTATAATTTGGTGATAAATTCGCCTACCCGAAGCACCACAGGTACAGCTTTACTTAGATCCTCAGAGACTTACAGGCTTAAGTTAATATTTCGATCGCAACAGTATTGCTGCCGACTACATTACTGCAGAAAAACTAAAATTTTATATTAATATCCTTGAAAAAATTAAGTAGGTACAAAATTAAGTTTCCTTCTAGCTGTGGCACAACGGAAAATATAGGTATAGGTACCTGTATCTTACGTTTTTTTTAACGATAATAAAAGATGCAATAATGACTTTATTGCAAATACACGAAACAATTTTATTGTTTACATGCAGATTTTTTACTTAGTTTGATATGAAGTTTCTAAAATAATCTTAAGGTTCGCCGTGGGTTAGGCCAGCAGTTTTTGAAAAATTCTAGGTAGCGCCTTTAAAAAAATGCTAGGTAGCGCCTTTAAAAAAATGCTAGGTAGCGCCTTTTTAGAAATGCTAGGTAGCGCCTTTTTAGAAATACTAGGTAGCGCCTTTAAAAAAATGCTAGGTAGCGCCTTTTTAGAAATACTAGGTAGCGCCTTTTTAGAAATACTAGGTAGCGCCTTTTTTAAAATGCTAGGTACCGCCTTTTGAGAACTGCTAGATAGCGCCTTTTAAAAATGCTACGTAGCGCCTTTTTAGAAATGCTAGGTAGCGTCTTCTTAAAAATGCTAGGTAGCACCTTTCTAAAAGTTCTAGGTAGCGTCTTTTTAAAAATACTAGGTAGCGCCTCTTTAGAAATGCTAGATAGCGCCTTTTTTTAAATGTTAAAATGAAATGAAAAATGAAATGTTGATGTGTTGTGAAAATTTTAACTGTCTAATTATCACGGTTCATGACATACAGCCTGTTGTCAGACGGACAGACAGACAGACGGACGGATAGCGGTCCCGGAATAGGGTCCCATATCTACCCTTCGGGTACGGAACCCTAAAAAGCGCTACCTAGCATTTTTCAAAGCTGCTAGCTGAACTTATTGCCTATTGCACCTTAAAACAAAAGCACCCATTTTCCTATTTCTAAATAAATCAATCAACTATACGATTATAACCCTCAAATGTCGCCTATAATTAACCTTAGGTACCCCACCCATTAGTTGATTGTCACCCCATGACACTTTTATTGACCAGATATCAACCTTGTTTCAAAGGTAGAAGATCTACATAAAATCAGTGATCTACATAAAACCTTAGTACCGTGAAGTAAAACCATTGTAGATAATTATTAATTAATTTGGTCAATGAAAATATCGTGAAAAATATTTCTGTAATTTTAAAATTTTATAATAGCTAATTTATTTTTATATCTAATTAAAAACAATTAAGATACATCATTACAAACAATATTTACAATTAGCTTTCGAAAATAAATTTAATTTCGAGAAAAATTTGGTCCTAATATACCAATAAATCATTATTTCATTCAATTACTCACAATAATGGCAAAAAGTAATTCACATCGCTACGTATTATTACGCTTTTAAGCCATTTCAAACAGTACATTTTTCCATTATATGAGTTATCGTAAAAACACGTTACGTTTATTACATGCTCACTCTTGTCGCAAAAAGTCGTAAGGGTCTAATAACCATAATGATAGATACGTCGTTTTGCTTAAACTGGAGTATAGTATAACGGGCATTCGTTCCCTCAGGCGAAAAATTGTGAGTACAAATACTTGTATTATTTCTGTGGGGGTGACTCTTGTGGGGTGGAAAGCCAATGTTTTGGCTCGGTGTGCATAAAAAACGCTTGGGCCGAATGCAATATTTTAATATTAACTGCATTATGGGGTGCACTATGCATTTGCGGGGTTAAAAAATATTGGTACGATTATTGTGGGTACGCTAGTTTTGTTTTAATAAAACAAATGTAAATAAAAAACCGGCCACTTGCGAGTCGGACTCGCGCACCGAGGGTTCCGTACTTTTTTAATATTTGTTGTTATAGCGGCAACAGAAATACATCATCTGTGAAAATTTCAACTGTCTAGCTATCACGGTTCATGAGATACAGCCTAGTGACAAAACAAATGTAAATAAAAAAACCGGCCAAGTGCGAGTCGGACTCGCGCACCGAGGGTTCCGTACTTTTTTAATATTTGTTGTTATAGCGGCAACAGAAATACATCATCTGTGAAAATTTCAACTGTGACAGACAGACGCCGCACGCAGCGGAGTCTTAGTAATAGGGTCCCGTTTTTACCCGTTGGGTACAGAACCCTAAAAAGATATTAATTTTTGGCATCTTAAGTCGTCAGAAACATTCTGAACCTTAGGTAGGTTAATCCTAATTTAGAGCTTTTTATGTCTATTTTAGGCCGGTACGGTCCGGTCTGGTCCGGTCTCGTCTCGTATCGTATCGTATCGTATCGTATCTTATCGTATCGTACATGTATATTATAATATTTTTTAACTGTTTATTCTGTGTAATTCGAAATACATTTTAACCTTTAATATGTTCTCACTACTGAGGTGAAAAATTATGTGTGCAACACGAGAGCAAAGTTATTTTACATCTCGTGTTTTTGAGTCCCTCGCTACGCTCAAGATTCTACCTTAGAATCACTCGCTTCGCTCGTGATTCAATTATGGAATCTTTCGCTTTCTCGGGACTCAAAATAAACACTCGCAAGAAAAACCAACTTTCCTCTCTTGTTGCACAAATAACTATTTCACCTTATACATTAAATAAGGTCTCAAGTGTCCTTAATAGGAATTAAAGTCAATACTTATACAAATTACTTACATTAAGTTATATATTTTTAGATAATATTTAATATTTACAAATCCGGAATCCGGAATACGACAAATAAAGTCGCTCGTATAGTTAACGCTATCTCTACTGAGCTCGTTCACTTACCTGTACTAACAATGGCATTCTGTTAAACAAAAGCCATTATTTCTTTTGTGTGAGCGCGTGGCCTTTGTGCCTGAGGCTCACACACAATTGGCCACGCGCGCAGGCACAAAGGCCACGCGCTC
Organism: Cydia strobilella; assembly: GCF_947568885.1. Classification (NCBI taxonomy): domain Eukaryota; kingdom Metazoa; phylum Arthropoda; class Insecta; order Lepidoptera; family Tortricidae; genus Cydia; species Cydia strobilella. Next base: position 17,493,031 of record NC_086050.1, read on the forward strand.
ACACAAAAGAAATAATGGCTTTTGTTTAACAGAATGTCATTGTTAGTACAGGTAAGTGAACGAGCTCAGTAGAGATAGCGTTAACTATACTTGCATATACCTAACTATACCTATTTACTACCCTTTCTTTCTAATTTAACTAATGTTTAGTGCATTTGATTGGATATGATACCTGTTTAAATTTATAGCATAATAATATTACCAATACTTTTCCGATCTCTTTAATCTACTAATGCCCAAAAACTTTCACTTTGATGTATCAATACTATTCCCTCCTTTCACCCACATTTATATCATAAAAACTCCAATGCAGGAGCAACACTGGTTTGCACTCATATTAGACTAATATTCGGCTTACCCTCCTTTATTAAAAAAAGGCTATTTGTATGTATTTATAGGGCAGCCAAAACAGTATTCGACCATGAATATTCTTCTATCCTACCTTAAAGCCGTATGTCACATTGACTAATATAGAGATACGACTTTTTGCCTTAGGACTTACGCCTTATGCGGATGTAAAGGTCCCTGTCAATAGGGAACTCCCTGCAGATTAATTTTGTTAAAACATTCCACCGTAAGTCAATTTCAAAAGATAATAAAAGCATTAAAGTTAAGTAAATCTTTACGGCAGTTTTCCTTTGGACGAGTTTCTTATCAGTCTTTAGAGAAAAAAAGTTGGGGTATTTTAAAAAGAGCTTAGTTTAAAATTTCAATACGTTAATCCTTGAATATGTTTCCCCGCGTGCTTTTTAAATGTTTAATAAATAGGGAGGATGTAAAAGCTAAAATTAGTGAATGTACCTATAAAAGTTTACTTCATTTAGTTAAATGTGACGTTTTCAACTACGGTGGAGCACGCTTACGTATGAGATACCTATTACTCTTGCTTATCATGACAAGAGATGGCAGCTCTGAGACTTGTTGCATGGTCTATGGACTCTATGGAGCCCTCGTACAAGGATTTTGGAGTACCTGAGGATATAACCAAACGGAGTAGCCATTAACAGGCGTTCCCCTCTGTCGAAAATAGTCGGCCAATGGTCATACACAATGTATGGACTGACGTTTATTTGACATGGCTAACTCTTGCCTTGAAGAGCCCCAGATTGTACTCATGCGGAAACACAGTTCTCAGTTCTAAGCGAACTACTAGTCTTTAATAGAAATAAGAAAAAAATGTATAATATAATCAAAGATAGATATAACTCCGTAATAGATGGATACAGTCTAAGGAAAAAACGTGCCTCGAAAATCACGAAAATTTGATTCTCGATCAGATGGCGCCACTAGTTTTGGCCTACACTCGTATAGAGGGCGTTGACTGTTTCGTTTGTTATTTATAATTTTAACGCATACCAGTGAAAGAACATGGGTCAAAATCATATAAAAATAATTAATGCAAATAAAAAAATCATTTATCCATATTTAAATACATTTTATCGTATTTTTATAAATATTTATTTTTAGTTTTAAAGTGTGTCGACAGATGGCAGTGAATTTACTGGGGTTACAAAATTTACTATGACAGTACCGCCATAGAGAAACTTATACTAGAGCGGTACTGTCATAGTAAATTTTGTAACCCCAGTAAATTCACTGCCATCTGTCGACACACTTTAAAACTAAAAATAAATATTTATAAAAATACGATAAAATGTATTTAAATATGGATAAATGATTTATTTATTTGCATTAATTATTTATATGATTTTGACCCATGTTCTTTTACTGATATGCGTTAAAATTGTTAAATAACAAACGAAACCGTCAACGCCATCTATACGACAGTAAGCCAAAGCTAGTAGCGCCCTCTGAACGAGAATCAAATTTTCTTGATTTTCGAGGCACGTTTTTTCCTTAGACTGTATCCATCTATTACGGAGTTATATCTATCTTTGGTACCGCTCTAGTATAAGTTACTCTATGATATAATAATGCCCCTACTGCCGTAGGGCCTTACAATAATATCGGCCATATTTATAAAACGGCAATCAATACAATGAATCATGCCGCCGCCAGCGATAGCAATGTCATCAATAATTTGCTTTATTGGACTCGCAAAAAATGCTATGTCGTTTGCAGCACGTGCGAAGTATGTTTTCAGTAAACATCAGTCACGATACACAGACGTCATAGACTAATTTTATTATAACAGTGGTTTCTATTTTGTTTTCTACTACGTGCAATGGTATTTCGGAATTTGTGTAGGGTGGATCGAAGAGAATCGGATCACAAAAAATCGTACATTGCGGGGTAAGAGGAGAGACGTACGGTGCAATTTTAGTGCGCTCACATTACCTAATAGAATATATCAAATATCAACGGATTTTTCATTAATCCGGTTTGCTGGAATGGCCTAAAGGGGCCCACTGACTATCAGTCCGCCGGACGATATCGGCCTGTCAGTTAGAACAAAAATTTGACAGTTCCGAACAACTGACAGGCCGATATCGTCCGGCGGACTGATAGTCAGTGGGCCCCTAAGGTGGTTCGATTTTCATACAAAATTCAATCTGCTTTAATTAAGGCACTACACACTATTACTACACAAATATTTGCTCATTTATCTACTTTCGAATATTCGTTTGCGCTAAATTAATAGAAAAACTTTGTTTCATACAGAAATCATACATAAATCAACGTAATTTTTTCATCAATTTTACGTATGTGTGTGTCACAAATGTCGTGTACAAATACGTTGCGTGCGGCGTTGCCACTCTATGACGTTGGCGACGTTGCCTGGCCGACCTAGCAGGATTTGCAGTGCCGTCATCTTCTTCTTCTTCTTTTAAAATTATGGCTTCAGCCCAGTGGGACTATTTCGCCAGTATCAAGGTATTGAGAGGTTTACAAACGACAAAAATTGTACGGTTGTACAAGACAGTGTACGGTGATTTGTTAGCTCTTGTAAATCGATAGCTAGACTTTACAAGAAGCACGTGGACTACCGGCCGTTGACTCCAAGATGGTGTTTAAACGCGCTTCAAAATTAATTCTCCATTCACTGCACACTACCACATTAGTTTACTGTATAATAAGCTATCGATATTACACTTTAAACAATATTAATAAGCAAAAAACAAAGTAATTAATCACGATGCTAACTATCAAGATGGCGCTCGAACCGGAAGTCCAGTGCCGTCATGTTTAGTGCATTTTTTGTTGACAGTGTTGACACTGACACATAGGGTCATGTTTATTGTGAGTTATCAATTTGTTTGTATAAATTGAAAATGATAGCAACGTCTAAATCAAGTTACAAAAATCATCGGTGTTCTGGTCCGCGAAAATCCAGGAAAATTTAGACTCAATTGAAGCGGAATTCATGATGGTGAAGTTTCGTAAGGTAGTTTCACTCCTTCATTGTACATTGTAATTTTCTCGTGCCGATCTTTTTAGAAAATAATTCTCACTTCTTCCGTAATGGTAGGATAATAAGCAGTGAACAATACCTATATAATGTAATTATTACTGTTTTGGTTGCCAAATAGTCAATGTGTCACTAACTCTAGGTTTTTTTTAGGTATTGTGCAAAATGAAGAGGCATTCTTGGAAATAAAATGTTTTCCTTCATTAGCCAGAAAAAATCAGGACATCCTCACTGCAATAAAGTAAAATAAAACATTTCCTGGGGATGAAAATTATGGAATTTTGTCTATGAATGAAAAACACAATTATTACTAGGTAAGTAAATGATAACTTTATTAGAATCCATATTGTTGCATCATCTTTCTTCCTATAACATTAGAGATTTTGTGCTATCATGATATTATTTTTCTTTCAGGTACAGGGACAACTACGGATAACAAATATGAAAAAATATTATTTCATTTGTTGTGTGAATCCATCTACACCAACAAGACATCCACTGCTGGACATAGGCCTCCCCAGGGATCTCCACAACGACTGGTGTTGCAAGACCGGCCAAAATATCGAGAAATAAATAATATAAATAAACATGATAAATATCCCGTTTTCTATAATAGTTATAATTAGAAGGCCATGCAATGTTGTTACTCACTGTACCTACTTGAATCCAAAAAAAAAATATAAAAAAAGTTTTAATTTTATTTTACAATTACTACTTTATTATTAGTACATTACGATACAAGTGCGAAAAGTAGGAAATTGGCAACGAGTGGCGATAAATTGAAACACGACCGAAGGAAGTGTTCTAATCGACACGAGTTGCGAATTACCTTTTCGCACGTGTATTGTACAACGTTTTACAGTACATAATTATGGCCCTTTACATTTTCGACATATGCATGTATTGTACCAATTACCGCACTAGGGCGGTAACGTATATGTAGCACCATATGTACTAAAAAGTATTTTACAGTACATATGGTGCAACTTTCTCGCCCTAGTGCGTAAAGAGCACTTTTCATGCATATGTCGAAAGTTTAAAGGGCCACATGTACTGTAAAACGTTGTACGATACACGTGCGAATAGGTAATTCGCAACTCGTGTCGATTTAAAACACTCTCTGCGGTCGTATTTTAATCTGTCACCACTCGTTTCGAATTTTCTCTTTTCCGCACTTGTATCGTAAATAACTATTTCAAACTGCAAGGGTACGATGATAGATCTCAATTCAATATAATTTTGCAACATTTGGCATTATTAGGTTATAAATTGTATGGAGATGAAATCTATCATCGTACCCTTCCAGTTTGAAAAATACTATAGAGGCTGGGTAGTAAGGGATTGCTTTACTTGTAGAACTATATTTAGCGCTTTAAAAAAAACTGATACCTGACACTTACAAACCTGGACTTCCTTGGGCTAGTGCTACTAAGAATCGTCAGTATTCTCCATCCTTTCTGAGTTGGAAGAACCCAAAAAGGTGAGATTTGTGAAAGTCAGGTTTTCAATATATGTGGCGTTTTCAACCAAACGGGTACCTACTTATTGTTGTCATATTTCCATAAAGCTTCAAAATGAAACCAACCTAATCGACAACCGACAATGTGGTACCATTTAGTTCAAAACGTCACATATTTTTATAAAACGTTATAAACTAATTTATTAATAATACTGAATATCTGGGAGAAAAAGAAAACATAAGTAAAAACTCAAAAATGCTCGTTTTCCCAGAGATAAGACCTAGCTAGATCGAACCCCTTACAGCAAATTTCATCGAAATCGTTAGAGCCGTTTCCGATATCACTGAAATATATTTCGGTTATATCGGAATCGGACAAGAATTCGAAGAATAAAAGGTATAAGAAACATAAGATAACACAAAAAGGACAAAAAAAATTACCCCTGACGTACTAGTCTCGAACCCGAATCCTCTTGCACGTATTTCCACGAACATACCGCAACGCCATTGCAGCATACTTACACTGCATGAAATTGTCTACTACAAGCATTACGGAAACACTGTTTGCATGTGTGAGTAATAGTAGGAAATATCATGACAGAAACACTCTGTCGACTTTAAAAGTGTTTTTTGCACTAATGAAGTATTCAATGTTTATTATAATAGTTCAATATTTATGTAAAGAGTGCGCTAAACATACTTTTAAGTATACAGATACCAACACTATTCCACAAAAAAATAAAACCTGAAAATTTGCGAAAGTGACGCCATCTAGCGGGGTTTAAGCTTTGGGTAACCTAGTCGAACCACCTTAAGAGCGTTTTCACATTGTCCGTTGACGTGATGTACCAACCATTTTTAGCTACGCCCGGCCATAACTTCGCCATAGGATGCAATAACAGATAAAAACGTACAAAAATACCCTCAACTTATACATAAAATGTCTCGCGACAGTTTATTGCAATCCAAGTTTTGTGGTGCCGAGATACCACTATCTGATGTCTATAAATAAATGTTTTATGCACATCGTCCTATGTTAGACAAGTTGAAGAGGACGCGGGCATATACAAGAAAGGCCTTTGCACACCGGGTGCGTGTGCGTAGATGTGCAACAGTGCAAGTGTTCGTTGTAATAAAACGCACATGTAGGTTGTACAATGAAAAGTGCCAAAACGTGGACATATTTAGCAGCTCATTGAGATTGTTTAAGAAATTAGCTTATTCGTCTTTGAAATAAAAATACCCGATTGTAAAATTAAGATTTCATCATATATCTCGTCACACATGTGGTGCGGCATGAAGTGGTAGAAATTAAATAAAATTAAACAAAAAAAAAAAAAAAAAACTCCGTACTAAATTATTGCCATCTTCTTCTTATTAATTTTCTGCAATTTCTTGTCGGACTATATGTACAATATGCATGTATTGTTTGTCATTTGTACTTAGTAATAAGTTTTTATTAATAGTCGTTTACATATAGGAAACTATAGGTCTATTGCCAGAAAAATGTTACTTTAAATACTCATCTGTTTTATAAGACTGTTTGTTTCTTAATAAATAATAAAAAAAAAAAAAAAAGATAAAAGACATTTATTCGTGACGATCACAACACAAGTACGAACATGTACAGACAACAACAGCAAGAAAAGAAGAGATCATCAAGTGTGCATCACGAAATGGACCCAACTCAGCATAATGCTAGCTATAAAGCCAGCGCTGGTCTTCCGTAGGGCCCATTAGGTGATGCCACGACAGATAACACACAAAGATACATATTAAAACATTACAAAGATACACACAAAGAATACCTAATTATATACAAACATATTAACCAAACCAAAAAGATATACATGAAGAGCACAAACAAAAATAAAAAAACAAGTATACAAGAAAAAAAAGAAAAACATTCAAGAAACAAACAAACAAATCCATAGACAATTAATAATTATACAATAATATAATGTGGTAGTGTGCAGTGAATGGAGAATTAATCTCAAAGCGTGTTTAACCACCATTTTGGAGTCAACGGCCGGTAGTCCACGTGCTTCTCGTAAAATCCAGCTATCGGTTTTACGAGACAACTACAACAACCACCGAACAGCGTCGTGCTCTAAGAGCATTTATTTTGTTCCTACCCTTTTACGTGACATTGGCTACGGGCAACACCGCCCTCAAGTCCATCAAGAAAAGAAAGAAAGATCCTTATGAGAGACGGCACACCGCTTGCTTGACGTGCTAACACTAGCACTGCGTCGTTGCAGAGTTGTCTAGGTCTAACTAAGTATAGTAGATTAATTGTGTTTCAATATATTATTTGAGCTAAAATAGTATGCAAAACTAAATTGTGTACTAGCAGAACGTCTAGCATGAGTTCCGTGCTCTCGCGTGAGTCCATACTTGAAGTCGCGCTAGATGTATGGAGTCGCGCGAGAGAACGCAACTCATGCTAGCAGGTGTTTCCGCATGAGTACAATCTGGGGCTCTTCAAGGCAAGAGTTAATAGGTATCTTATAGGTAAGCGTGCTCTACCGTAGACCGCATCATCACTTACCATCAGGTGGGATCGTGGCCAAACGCCTGCCTATTCATCATCCATGTCTGAACAGAAGGTGTCACATACTCCGTTGACTGGAGTATATTCGTTATTGCTTTTTATAATATTCTCATTTGTCTCCTTTGTGGTGCAGTTTGTCAGGCGGCCGTTCTTTGGACTTCGCAGACACTTTAGTGGCGATAAACTTGGCTACCGTTTGACTACACGTAACTTTCGCATGTAAGTAATGACAAGAGCGAACTTCGCTAGTGTAAAGCTCCAAAAACTTACCTTAGATTAGACCAACCATTACTTATATAAACAAACTACTGTCACAACAAACACTCCCCTAGATTTAATAAAAAGCAACCTTCACCTAAACTAGCAAGGTGCCAATGAAATGGCACTTAGCGTCAGTTGACAAATTAGCCAATTCTTTCCGCCCTCGTGAGATAAAGACCGTCATTCCCAAACTTATTACTAGCCGTCCGCTTATTGACTTTAATTTTCTCCTCTGTTGACGTTTCCAATGATATATATCTTTGGAGGAATGGCGAAAATGGCCCTTCGCTTTTTCAAATAACAAACGGAGGCAATCAATCCTCACTGTCACTCATTTACACGGGTCCTGAAATATTACAGTTATCTAACGGAAAAATCACGGCTGGAAAAACTACTTGGAGGTCCGAAAACAATCTTTCACTTTGATTATTTTTCTATTGTAAACATTTGTGGGTGATGAGATGTTTGGGACTGTGTCAATAATATGAGAAGAGGTGTAATATCGTCCCATAGAAAATGGACCAGACAAAATGTATCAGCCAAATTTTTTTTCGCGATTTCGGGGTTGGTCCCATAGTAAAAGTTGCTCAGTATAATCCCAAAACCTGCCTGGCATCGGGAATGCACTTATTTTTTGACCACATATATTCAGGGAAAAAGTTCTATAAAATATAAAAAGTTCTATACATGTTCTTACTAAGAATGCGTTTAGTAACAAAATTAATCTAATCTGCGAATTCTGTAGTTCCGGATGCAAGGAGATCCCTACGTGTAAGTATTGATGCCGGCTATATATCGGCTTTTACCCTTTAACTAATGTAATAAGATTACAAAGGGAGCAGACAGCGAACCAGACTGGCCAGGGACGATTTTGGGTGGTGCTTTCAATTGTTTAAAGTCTTAAAACAATTGAATTGTTTCGTGGTAAACTATTTATTTATTTTTATGTTTATATCTCTTTATTGTTTTATACTTTTGTATGTTATAGTTTATCACGAATAAATACGATGATTCTGATCGCACTTAAACTATCGTGAGACATATTTCAAAATATTTATCAGTACGGTTAGCGGCGGAGCGACGAGGCGGGCGGCGCGGGCAGTGCACGACGAACAACCGCCGCGGACACTCGTGCCTGAGGATGGATTCCCAAAGAATCCGAAACATGTCGCCAAAAGCGACTAAAAATAATAGTGAGTAAAAACCGTACTGATAAATACGATGATTCTGATTCTAAAACTATGTTATAAAATGTTTTCATCCCAGACAGACAATAAAAAAATTGGTGCAAGAGCGAGCGTGAGCTTAAATAATTTAATAAAACACTTTGAATCACATTTCAGACGGGTATTAATCGCAACCTCGGCTTAACAAGGGCTTATCTTCCATTGAATATCGTATGAGATATAATATTAATTCTTTGAAATATAAAAATTGGCGTCGGCATGCTGAAGACGAGCTATAAAATAATTATCGAGACTAGAATACACAATTTAAATACCTGCAAATTTATAGGGCTAGGTCTAAAATTACGATTATTCCTTCAATTCATGAATAGGTGCGGATATAATCAATTCACTCACTTATAATACATATATTTAAGCAATTTGTTACATAACTTTGTAGTTGCAAATTTTTGCATGTTTGATCAGTTGTAGGTATTAAAATAGGACCTTCATAAATATTTTGGTATTTAATAAACAGGAAGTAGTTAAGTAACCAACGATTACAGAGGATTTTTATTAAAATACATGTGATTAGTCACCTTTCAAAACTTTTGAGTATTTTTTTTATTTTACATCACTCGCAGAAAAAAATACCTACCTATAAATAAGTATATTTTAGGGTTCCGTACCCAAAGGGTGAAAACGGGACCCTATTACTAAGACTCCGCTGTCTGTCTGTCTGTCTGTCATAGGGTTGCCACCTTTTTTCTATACACACATAGTATTTTTGTCAAAATATTGAAAAAATATAGTATATACTGGGAAAAATAAAATAAAATAGGACGCCGATTTGAGGCGAATTAAAAACCCAAGTCGAATTAAATATCGGTGACATTTAGTATAACCCTTTCTTGAGTGATGAAAATATAGTATTTTTCGTACTATATTGTTTTTGTATAATATATAGTACAATTGACTGAAATATAGTACGATACTATATATTATAGTATGGGTGGCAACCCTAGTCTGTCACCAGGCTGTATCTCATGAACCGTGATATCTACACAGTTGAAATTTTCACAGATGATTTATTTCTGTTGCCGCTTTTACAACAAATACTAAAAACAGAATAAAATAAATATTTAAGTGGGGCTCCCATAAAGTGTTTTTTTTGCTGTTTTTTGCGTAATGGTTCGGAACCCTTCGTTCGCGAGTCCGACTCGCACTTGGTCGGTTTTTTATTATTTTTGGAAACAATAAATCACTCGAAAACAATTTAAAAAAAATGGAATCCTTTTCTCCCAAGTCCGTCCCCGCGCGTAACGAATCACCACGGACGTTTCGAGGCGTTAACTAGCGAAAGGGCTGCGTATATCACGCCGTGCATAAGGGCGTAAGCGCCTTAGTAAAGTTAGGGCGGTTACGGCGTTTTGAAAGGGGAACGTTGCACCATTACGGACCACCGTTTAGTCGTCTGCAAACAAAATGTATGGACGATAAAAGCCGATCCGTCACGGGTGCTGTAAGGGCGCCTTCATACGTGCTACTGTCAATTTCTCACATTCTAAAGCCCGCTCCAGACTACGGGGCGCGAAGCCGCGAACGCGAGTGTGGAGTCGATTTCGCCAATTAGCCAACTAGACTCCACACTCGCGTTCGCGGCTTCGCGCCGTGATTCGCGCTCGCGCATGAGTGTGGAGGGCCCTTAAAGAAGTACCTAGGCCACAGATTATATAATAGTTCTTACCCTAGTCCACCAAACGTAGGCAAAAATTGAGGGAAATATAGTTTGTCAAAGTACTGTTTAAAGGGCCCTTTTTATAGTTTTTCGTAAATAACTATTAAACGGTGGCCCGTAAAACATGTTCTTTCACATACAACATATTTAATCATAATCTACATAAAATTTCTAATTTCTCTTTTTAAAACTTGAATGTTCATGCCAAGTGTTATTTCAGCATGTTTATCATTTATCATCATCATTTATTTAATGCAAAAACCATGGTTATAAAAGGTGTTACATAGAGATTTGGTACATGGTCACCCTGCAAGGGCGTGTCATGTCGTGCGTGGGCAATGTCTTAAAAACTAGTTAAATCTAAAAAGTTAATTTATACAAAACAAGATATGTTAAATTGGTGTTTTAAAAGCGTAACTTCTATTGCTATAGGTTTCCTAAGACTATGTGGAAAACTCACTGAAATAACTACACAAATGTAGACACGCCCTAAGACCGAGACCCCAAAAGCTAGACCCTTCCTACGAGCCTTGGAATCCGATCCGTCGTGTCCGGCGTAATGTAGTGAGGGGCCTGTATAAACTAATAAATTGCCCGCCTATGTCTCAATGTTGGTAGCAATGGCATTTACATTAAATTCTCCTTGGTGCGCATTTCGTGAGTTTCGAATGGTTTCAAAATAGTTCAGAGGTTCGAATTCTCAGTCTTCATTGTGGATGACCTACCTAACATTATTAGTGGGACTGGTGACACGTGACTCGTGAGACTGTCTCTTTTTTACCCTTTTATGATTTTCATTGTAACGTACGTATTTTTCGTACGTGATTTGTCGATGCTGTGGCCCCAACTACTTTTTGAACTGACTTTGCAAAAAGGAGGTTTCACAAGAGAAGTTTATCGAACATTTAACATAGGCAAGTACTTATAGTTTGTCAAAGGACTGTCTCATTTCAAACATAGACAGAGATAATCATACTATCTTTGTCTTACACTAGTACTAGCACCCAAAAAAAAGGATGGGTATAGTTTTTTATTCTTATTAACTGCCAATTTGGTTTGACCAACTATACTTTGGTTTTATGATTTTACATAATTTTCGTATCTTTGGTCGTCGGTTATCATCTTTACAACAACGCCATCTAGAAGGAACTTGTGGACGCCTAACTAACCTAAGTAGGCGTGTAACTTTCACATAGTTATTATAGATGGCGCTGCCTCAACTACAGGCACGCCATCTCTTGACTTCTGCCAGAACTATGGATCACACTGACAACTTTACTACACTTCATATTCGCAATTTTCGCAATTTTTTCAGCGTTTCGGAACGCACCCCGTTGATGGCGTTTTTCGCGGTAACAAAAATGAAAAAAGTTTATTTATCCGAAAATATTTGTAATATCGTGGTTATATCCTAATACATTTTAACTTGGGCATAAATAATGTTTAAATTATTATCAAGGTATATCAGCCGTATAGTAATTATTTCGAAATAGATGAATTATAATCCCACTGACGAGCTGTCAAGTATGAAGTTTTACGTATGAAAAAACTTCTAAACCTGTTTATTTACAGTAGTTTTTTTGTGTAAATACTTGAACAGCCGATTCTCTTGCTACTATCGCGTGAGCGGGCAAGAGGTCAAGTCACTCAAGTCGTTATCGTCCGTGCAGTGTGTTGTGAAAGCGAGTTTGCTTGAGTTGTGTGTGCCGTTGTCGTTGGCGGGAGCCATGCTGCAAGGAAGGTTAAGCAGGCTGTTGAACCTTGGGCGCCGGTTTTGCAGTGATGCAAGTGTAAGTAAAATATGTTACTTATCTGATGGTATGTAAATGGGTTTAGGTGCCAATTTGTTCTAAGTAAACAAGCAGATTGAATGACTGCTACTAATTATGAAGGCGCCGAATAAATAAAAATTTAGACATGGAAGTTTTATTGTTATTTTCGGTATGTAATTGGTGACAAATTTGTTTTATTTACATACCTACCATACCACTGAGTTTATTTTATCAAGCATAATACAATTTACAGTTAACTTTATTTTTTTAATAACGTTTCTTTTTGATAATGTTATTTGAAAAACTACTTCATTATTTTGTGATCTAAATTATTAATTATTATTCACGTTTTTATTGAAAAATATTGTATGTTCTATATGTTCCTAAAACCCTATATAGTTATGGTTTAATGGTCAAATTAGAAGTTAGTTATACTGCAAATTTTCTAATTAGGACTTCAATGTATATTTTAAAGTTTTGTATTTTATGTCGAATTTTAAGTTTTGTAACTAAGAAGTCTCTAGATGAAGTTCAACACTGCATGACACAGCCCTCATATTATGGCCCAAGCTAATTAGGGTTAAATACCCAAAGGGTAAAAACTAGACCCTATTACTAAGACTCCGCTGTCCGTCTGTCTGTCACCAGGCTGTATCTCATGAACCGTGCGTAGACAGTTGAAATTTTAAGATGATGTGTGTGTTGCCGCTACAACAACAAATACTAAAAAGTATAAAACCCTCGGTGGGTGAGTCCGACTCACACTTGTCCGGGTTTTTAGATATTTGATCTTCTAAATAGAAATATAATGCAGTATGTCTAGACAAATTCAATAGTTCTTACTCAGGAATGTTTACAATTGTAACAGGTGCCTGATCTCCAGTCACACAATGCAGTCACAGTGCCGGAGTGGGCCCGAGCACCGCTGGAAGACTTACATGGAAGGCGGCATGACTATGTCAGGATCTCACTCACAGAGCGCTGTAACCTGAGATGTGAGTGACCCTTTCTGTTTTGGATAGCTCCAATATGTGGCCATTTTGTTCAGTGCCGGTGTGGGCCTGAGGACCGCTGGAAGACTTGCATGGGAGGTGACATGACTATGTCAGGATCTCACTTACAGAGCGTTGTAACCTGAGATGTGAGTGACCCTTTCTGTTTTGGATAGCTCCTATATGTGGCCACTTTGTTCAGTGACCATGTAGGCCTGAGCACCGCTGGAAGATTTACATGGGAGGTGACATGACTATGTTAAGATACTCACAGAGCGCTGTAACCTAAGATGTAAGTTACTCTTGCTGTTTAAACCTTTAACAGACCAGATTATAAGATGTCCTCATTTCTAGCTTCAGCAGTCGTAAAAAACCTGCTCAAGCAAGGACTAACTTATATATAGCCACCCAAGTGCCTATAAAAAGGTCTTTGGTTCCATTTTTAGGGTACCCAAAGGGTAAAAACGGGACCTTATTACTAAGATTCCGCTGTCTGTCTGTCCGTCTGTCATCAGGCTGTATCTCATGAACCGTGATAGCTAGACAGTTGAAATTTTCACAGATGTATTTCTGTTGACGCTATAACAACAAATGCTAAAAACAGGATAAAATAAATATTTAGGTGGGGCTACCATACAACAAACGTGATTGGGTGACCGAAAATTGGTTTGAACCAGATCTAGTAAGTAGTTTTTTTTAATCCATACTATAATCCATACTAATATTATAAATGCGAAAGTCTGTCTGTCTGTCTGTCTGTGTGTTCCCTCTTCACGCTTAAACCGCTGAATCGATTTAGACGAAATTTGGCATAGAGATAATTGAGTCCCTGAGAAGGACATAGGATAGTTTTTATCCTGAAAATCATTGCTTAAGAAAGTAAAAAGTGGGGTGGAATTGAGATAATTAACGAAGTGCCTGCTAATTTGTGTGCATAATATGCTCAAATTTAGATTGCTATGAAAATTTTTCCAGGCGCTATTCTTACTCTAGCTGCGGTTACAAAGTCCACGCAGACGAAGTCGCGGGCAAAAGCTAGTACGTCATAAATCGTAAACCGCAATTTACCTTTTACTCACGTTTCACATAAAAATACATTGTTTAAATTGTGTAATGTACGGAACCCTCAGTGCGCGAGTCCGACTCGCACTTGACCGGTTTTTTACGTAATGGTACGGAACCCTTCGTGCGCGACTCCGACTCGCACTTCACGCACTTGGCCGGTTTTTTCTTACTTAATCAAAACTGTGCTGTGTAACCTGTCAACACAATTAAGGGTCACAAGGTTATGGTTTGTGAGCAGCTAGGAGACGTGTACACATGAATTAAAAATCTTATATATGTAATTTGAATTAAATGTGACGTTTTCAACCAAAAGGTACCACATTGTCGCTTGTCTATAAGGTTGATTTCTAATTGAAGCTGTATGGAAATAGCGCCTTACTGACAAGCGACAATCTTCTTCTTCATTAAAGACTCTCAAATTGCATGCATAGCCAATAGGCTGCGAATACGCTTATTACAGTTATAACAAGGTCATCCTTATTATTGCAATTGCCATAAGGAATGCATTGTATCATAATAACATGCAACCAAGGCCATAATGAGCTCTGGATAAAAATTGCAATGAATATGCAGATGCACTTTATGATACAGAGAGTGGACTTTATTCAAAGGTGTTAAGGTCTATTTTTAAAGTGACCAATTAGGAGATATTTTTTAAAGCCATATTTATAGCACTTCTTAAAGATAAAAACCGGCCAAGTGCGAGTCGGGCTCGCGCACCGAGGGTTCCGTACTTTTTAGTATTTGTTGTTATAGCGGCAACAGGAATACATCGTCTGTGAAAATTTCAACTTTCTAGCTAACACGGTTCATGAGATACAGCCTCGTGACAGACAGACGGACAGCGGAGTCTTAGTAATAGCACAACACAATAGGGTCCCGTTATTACCCATTGGGTACAAAACCATTACAGACCTAGATATATTTCATGTTCATGTGCAAAGTTCCATTACAATCCAACACGTAGTTTAAAAATAAGAACGAAACCACAATTTAATAAATAGTTACTACGTAACTCCGAAACTCCGTTTGGACGGGAAGGTAAAATTCGGCCGCGCTTGCCGGCCTTTATTCATGGTGAACTACATTTGATACAAACGTATTACAAAGAAAAAGTATATTTAAAACAAAAAAGTATATACCTAGTTTACCATAAATGGTCCCGCCTCAGCATAATGCTAACCTTAAAGTCAGCGCTGGTCTTCCGGTGAGACCATTTGTGGGCCACGAACGCAACCGTACAACACGGCCCTACCACCATTAACTTATACTAGAGCGGTACTGTCATAGTAAATTTTGTAACCCCAGTAAATTCACTGCCATCTGTAAAATGTATTTAAATATGGATAAATGATTTTTTTTATTTGCATTAATTATTTTTATGATTTTGACCCATGTTCTTTCACTGACATGCGTTAAAATTATAAATAACAAACGAAACCGTCAACGCCCTCTATACGAGTGTAGGCCAAAACTAGTAGCGCCCTCTGAACGAGAATCAAATTTTCTTGATTTTCGAGGCACGTTTTTTCCTTAGACTGTATCCATCTATTACGGAGTTATATCTATCTTTGCTATCACCGAACACATCCACTTTGCGGTGACGTCAGCGCCATCTAACCTGCGCCTGCGCTAAAATGTCTTTAAGATCGTCACATGCATTTTAATACACATACAGCATAAGGAATTGCGGATGTACGCACCACTGCACTTGCTGATTGTTCTTAACTTCCTATCATTTACTTATAAAGTCATTTAAACGACGATTTGAACTTTATTGTGTTGAAATAGGGTCTAAATCTAATGGTAACAATATAAGTTTTTATATGTTGTGTAATTTTCGTAATCAGTTGTTTTTACGCTATGGCCTTCTCAGTCAATAAGTGTTCCGTTTTTCAAAAAAAAAAAATGCACGAAATACTAAAATCTGGTCATTTTGGCGCCACTACATTATGATCGGGTATTATGGTAAAAAATCAAAAATCACTTGCGGTTCTATGTGTGAACGGCACGTCTGTACACGCGTCATGCGTCATAGTGTGAGTAAGTTGCTTAAAAATAGTACTGAGCGGTCGGCAAACGGCCGTCAATCATGCTGTCGCGGGGCGAGGTAATTCGAGTCGCGGGGCGGGGCGGTGCGTGGCCGTTCTGTATGATAATGCTATTACTATTACTAATAGTGTAGGTCGTTATCTAAATACAATTTGATAACATATTTCGAACACATCTTAACCTAATATTATCTCTGTATGGGTACCTATCCAATATAATTTATAAACTTCAAAGTATGTATAAATAACGTCATGGATATTATTAATATATGTGTGTATTCAAACTTTGCTGAAATATAACATTTTAATATTAGGCATTGATAAGATGCAAATACTCACTAAAAAAACTAGTTATGCTAATGCATGCAAAACCTGTATTGTAGGAGCCAATGCAACGACTATTGTATTTTTTTAATCCTAGGTACATGTTTTTAACTAGCTTTTAGTCAGGACAATTTGTTACTATATCAATATTTTTTTTTAATTTTTTACGTAATTTTATAACGATAATTCAATTGTTTGCCAGGTCAATACTGCATGCCTGCCGAAGGCGCGCCACTCTCAGCGCGCGACAAGTTACTCACACGTGACGAGCTAACGCGGACAGTCCGAGTCCTAGCCGAGATGGGTGTCCGCAAACTAAGACTAACGGGTGGTGAACCTACGCTGCGAGCTGATCTACATCTTATTATAGGTAAATAACTTCGATAGTGAAATAGTGAAAAATAGTAAATAATGAAGCTTTACTTGTTGGCCTTGTTGCCTATCATGGACTTGTCGCGTCGGTACTACGGTATGAAGTAATTTTTTGGGGCAATGCAGCTGATACAGACGCAGTACTAAAGGCCCAAAAGAGGTGTGTACGTGCGATGTGTAGCTTAAAAATGATGGATAGTTGTATCCCATACTTTAGATCACTGAATATCCTAACCTTGCCTTGTCTATATATCTTGGAAATTGCTGTTTTTGTGAAATCGAATCCAAACCTTTTTGATACAATTGCCTATTTATTAAGGAAACTATTTTATTAAGGGTGTTAAGCCCAATTTGGACTTGCTCTGGGTATCCACAAGCTCAGACTAACGGGTGTGTTGAATCTATTTTATGAGGCCAACATCGAAAAATCGATAATGAAGAGCGTCGCAAGCAATAGGCTACAAGAGGGAGTGGGGCATACATTTTGTAAAAAAAATGTAATCTCTAGCTCTCTGCTGAATGTTAAACACCTATTTTATTCAGCTCAAAATTCAACAAAAAGTAGAGTAGTGGAGTGTTTGATTATATTAGAAAATCATTAACAATCGTCATAATTCCAGAGGAACTCAACAACATCGAAGGCATCACAAGCGTATCAATGACGACCAACGGCCTAGTGTTAACCCGTCGTCTGCCCACGTACGCTCGGGCGGGGCTCGCAGCCCTCAATATATCCTTAGACTCACTACAGAATGAGCGATATGAGAAAATGGCACGAAGACCGGGCTTGAAGAAAGTACTGGCTGGTATTGATTTGGCTCTGCAGTTGGGGTTTCCAGTTAAAATTAACGTTGTGCTTATGAAAGGTGAGTATTCTATGTAATAGATCCTAATCGTAGCGACATCTATATGTTGGAGTTAGCAACGTTTAGTTGTAGCGCCATCTATCTGCAACAGTGGTAACTACTTCTTTGTGTTATCCCGGCATTTTGCCACGGCTCATGGGAGCCTGGGGTCCGCTTGACATCTAACTACTATACAAGTTATATAAATATAGTTATACTGATAAGAAAACACGCAAAGGTGGTGAAGTCAAACCTCCCCGGCGCACAATAGTATCAGCAAAGAGGATATAATATTATAGAACGGTACTGTCATAGTAAATTTTGTAACCACAGTAAATTCACTGCCATCTATCGACACACTTTAAAAGTAAAAATGAAGGTTTATAAAAACACGATAAAATGTATTTAAATATGGATAAATGATTTTTTTTATTTGCATTAATGCGCGCTAAACCATAGAGTAACATATACATATACTATGCCTTAAACAGTTTTTTGACAAGTTTTCAGTATGATATAGGACAGGATAACAGAGGCCGAAACCGAACTATAGATATTCGTGTTTCGCGGTAGGCCCTGTGTTTGTGCTATTGACGCCCTCTACGCAGAGTTTTGCGTAATATTCCCTATTAACTACGATTGTCCCTAGTATCACCTAATCATGTACTTCAATCTTGCAGGATTCAATGACGATGAAATTATGGATTTTGTGGAATACACAAAAGATCACCCCGTTGAAGTTAGGTTGGTAGCTTTTTACAAGCATTTTATTTAACTTGCCCTGTTAGTATGCATGTAGGCACAGAAATAAATATACCATAGAAGACGCAAATGCATCTACTTCGTGTCCGAACCCCGACCAATCGTCGAGGTTGACCGTCGCTCTTTACAGTCCACGCGCGTCGATTGTTGCAGCCGGACGTGCGTGAAAACTTAAAAAATGCTTCGTTGCATGATAACTTAACTGCAACAGCCCAAAAATTGCGAGCACCCAAAGGCAAGAACATATTTTCCATCACAGATAAGTAATTTTAAAATTATATTATGCGTAAATTTTGTATGAAAAAGTCGGCACGCTTGGTTTCAATACAAATCGTGGTATTTGCGTCATCTAGCGTATATATTAAATCTGTGCATGTAGGTATGTATGTTAGTGTGGGTCAAATCTTGGAAGCTAAATTTGACCCACTTCCCGATTAAGCTGAAATTTTGCATACAATGTAAATTGGATGACAATGCAATATTATGATGACATGGAGCTGATCTGATGATGGAGACAGGAGGTCGCCATAGGAACCCTGTAATAAAAACGCAACCTAATAGGGTATTTTACACCATGCATGAAATAAAGCACCAAAAGATTAATAGAGAAACGTAGACAGCAGTTATTTTTAGACACAATTGCTATTTTAAAACTCGTAAAAAACTGTAAAGAGTAAGTAGTAGTAGTAGTAGTAGTAAATCACTTTATTGTACAAAACAAAAATTGATAACATGAAATTCATATAAATTTAGGTACAAAGGTAAGTAATTTGATTGTGACGTCACATGCTAGTGTTTCATATAAATTCCATAGTAGAAAAATCGTTTTGACAGTTCGAAAAAGAAACTGATTTGACTAGTAGTCAAATACCCTATGTTTGGGGTTTTTAGAATTGTCTCGATGAGTTTTAGTTGCCTGTGGAAAGAAAAGTACAGTCAGCGATAAAAGATTGTACCAAAAAATTTCCAAAACGTTTTGTCTTGATCTTATTCAACTGCCTCTACAAACAAAACTTCCGTGAGACACACACATATTAAATATATTAATAACGGGTCATATGCCTCTACAAAATAACTGACGTTGTTTTTCTTTCAGGTTCATCGAATTCATGCCTTTTTCAGGCAATAGTTGGGACGACTCAAAATTAGTTCCGTACCGAACAGCACTGAGGACTATTGTGGAGAGACATCCAGAGCTGCAGGGGTGCACGCCGCGACCAAACGACACTGCGAGGGTATTTTCATTGTCACTTATTATTATATTATTTTAAATTATTATTATTATTATAAAAAATTTAGGCATCGTAATGGATGAGTCGCTTCGATTTGAAGCTCATATAAATACTAAAATACCAAAATGCTATGGTGCACTAAATTCATTATATAAGCTTAGACCCTACCTAACACAAAATGTTCGCGAACGCTTGTCAGATGCGCTAGTTTTATCCCAACTGGATTATGGAGACGTGGTATATGGGCCTTGCATAAGAAAAAGAACAGAACGAGCAATTCTACGTGTGCAAAACTCATGCATGCGTTTCTGTCAAAATATCCCTCGCCGCTCACATATTAGCCCTTACCTTAATAAAGCGGGTAAACTGAATATGTCACACAGAAGAATATTAAAGCTTGCGGCAATGGTATTTACGCTTAAACAATCTGGTATTCCACCCTATCTCGCGCGTAAACTTGAATGGAAGCCTAACCGAAAGTTGAAAGGTTTGCGTGAGCAACAAGAGCGTATCTCTCTTCCACTACTCCGGCTTCAGTCATTTGGAGGCAGTTTTCGTTATGCTGCGTCTAAATGCTGGAACAATTTGCCGCCACCAGTAGTTAACTGTAAGTCCCTGGCGGTTTTCAAACTACGTTGCAAGGCTTATTTACTGGACCTCCAAAAGGAAGTAACGTACACTTTTGGTTGAGTGACCTGCTCAATAGATATTTAAATTTAGCACTTTAGTTAGCACTTCTTTATCCACTGCGCATTGCTCGGTTTTGCTATCATGTCCTATATGTAATAGTGTAAATGTTTATACTGTCCTTAGCTAGATACAATTACGGCGGTGGCAGAATAACAGCGTCCGTTGCTGAAAACCTTTGGGGCTGCTGTGCCCCGAAGCCTTTTTGGCACAGACATCAGCTGAGCCACCTTCCCTTTCAATTAGTTTGTAAGCATTATCGTGTACTTTTATTATGTACCTATGTTACAACTTCTTGAATAAACGTCTTTTATTATTATTATTATTATATATAAGATAAAAGATAAAAAATATTTTTACAGTACATATGGTGCTACTTTACAGCACTAGTGCGATAATAAGCACATTACGTAACTATGTTGAAAATTTAATGGGCCATATGTACTGTAAAACGTTGTACGATACATGTGCGAATAGGTAATTCGCAACTCGTGTCGATTTAAAATACTCCCTGCGATCGTGTTTTAATTTATCGCCACTCGTTTCGAATTTCCTCTTTTTCGCACTTGTATCGTAAATAACTATTATTGCACAGAAAAAATACAAATGTAGTACATAAACGCTGGTTTCTTAAAAGTTTTTAGGATGTAATACTTATTACGAAGAGATACCTATCCCATGAGAAAAGCGAATACACTCGTTTCAAAAACATTATTTTTCTTCAAAGATAAGGTACTTCAACGGCTTCAACTATTGGTGCGTAGGTCATCACCTATGCACCAATAGTTGAAGATGATAGGGAAAAGCGTTTATTTTATTTTATAGTTATATCTTACAATAATTTTACTTTTTCTTCTCTTAATGTCGTTCATATCCAGTGTCCTGATGGCTTAAGTACCTTTGACATTTCGCGAAAAGTAGATACCTATTTTATGCGGTAATTGACCGATCAATTAAATTGGTTGTAGGTACGTCGATAGCCAATCTCAAATGCGAGTTCTCGTACCATTTGTATAAGCTTTAAGGCATGTGCACACCGGACGCGTGTGCGTTGTAAGTTGTAATATACAGACCCTTATGAGAGAAGGCACACCACTTGCGTGACGTGTGCGTGAACGGCTCGGACATTTCCGCGCACGCTCGCGTCTATGCATACGCAGCCGGTGTGCGCTGGCCATTAACATCAGTGTTTAACCTCGTAAGGCCCAATGTGCATTACAACACACTCTGTTTCAATCTAATTTGAACCTTACACTAACTGAATTAAGTATCATTTCTTTTGTTTCATTGTTTTCTAAAACAAACGAAAGTCACCCTAATAGTCTTTACAACAAGGTTCAAATTAAAAATTGGGAAACTTTGTATGGTGCCTATGGTTGGACTTACGAGGTTATACCTCGTTGGTCCTTCGAGCCGGATAGTTGACTAACTATTATTTGACAGGTATGGCAAGTCCCCGGGTATGCAGGTAGTGTAGGCTTCATCTCTTCAATGACGCAGCATTTCTGTTCCACGTGCAATCGACTCAGGATAACGGCTGATGGAAACCTTAAGGTCCGTATCAATATCATAAAATGAAATAGATGGGTCATTCTATTTTTTCATGATCATTAAGGGTTCATCCATTAATTGCGTCACACGAATTTTGAGGTTTTTTGACCCCTCCCCCCCTCCTTACACTTGTTCACATTTGGCAAACCCCTCCCACTGGTGTGACGTCATATTTTAACAATGAAATCGGCAAATCGAATTAAGTATAATTAATATTTTATTAAAAATATTTTTAACAAAAGAAATATTAGTAATTTTATAACCCAAAACAGATTAGGAAAGAAAATTAAACGATTAAAAAGGATTATCGTTCCAAAAACTTGTTATTTAACTGAAACAGCGAATAAAATAAGTTAAAGTGACGTCACAAAGTTTGTGACTCCCTCCTCCCCCTTGTCACATCATGTCACATTTCCCCCCCCCCTCCCCCTCCCCCCCCCCCTCACCGTGTGATGTAATTAATGGATGACCCCTAATTTATTGCCAGAAAAAAAGTATGTTAAATATTGAATTTCGTGTATAAAAATTGTATTCCCAAATTTTACCTAAACCAAATAATAGGAATTGACCAAAATTCATATATTAATATTGACTACTGTATTAAGATGGTAACGCAGTGGTAAATGCCTTATTTTCATACAAAACGGGAGACAATCAAGGACCACTGAGTTACTATGATTATGAATATTTACAGTTGTTATTTGTGGTATTTTCTATAAAAAGGGACCTTATTGTCGATGGCGCTTACGCCATTATTAACGATGCTCCGATATAAATACAATGCCGCGCGACGCTGTGCGGCGTAAGCGCCATCGACAATAAGGTCCCTTTTCATAGAAAATGCCCCATTTATTGAACGAAGCTATCGGGGTGGTTAGCCTTTTTCTCCATCACAAAACAGAAAATGAAACTAATTGCCAAGTATTCTGAAATTAGTATGCATTTTACGGAAAAGTGTCAAAAACTTATGTACAACGAAAAATGCTGCTGTATTAATAATGCTGTATTAATCGCGTACAAATAAACTACCCGGGTATGTCCTTAAACTACGTCCAAAAGAGAGGTGGGGGCTCTGTGAATGTCATCTCGCTTTGTGTGGTAGGACACAGCACAGAATCAAGAATCAAATGTTTTATTCGTGATAAACTTAAAACTAAAATTACATACAAAAGTATAACTAAAACTATAGGAATTTATAAAATAGGTAGGAGTTGAAGTTTACCACGAAACACAGCGGATGTCATTCCACATCTAGAGCAGAGCCCAACTGGGCAAGTACCTCCCACTTACAGAAAACCGCAGCCAAATAACACTAGATCCTACTCATAGTGTTGTGTTCCTACCGGCGAGTAAGGTTGCCAGAGCTTAAGGTGCGATGTTAGGGTCGGCAACGCGCATGTAACTCCTCTGGACTGCTTAACATCAGGCGGGCAGTATGCTTGTTTGCCACCGACGTAGTATTAAAGAAAAACTAGAAAACAATATGTCATTAAATCATTTTACGGTTTAGACTCACTTGTTTTAGTCACTCGCGCGACATGTTACATGGAAACAATATGTCCGTATCTTTGGCAGGTATGCTTGTTCGGTAACGCGGAGGTGTCTCTCCGTGACGCGATCCGCAGCGGCGCTGACGACGAAGAATTATCGACGCTAATACGCGTCGCGCTGAATAATAAGAAACCACAACATGCTGGTAAGTACTAAGTACTGGCGTTTACAAGTGAGAAGCTTTCACAGGTCTTTAAGGTATTATCATAAGGTTCAATTTGGCTTGAGCTGTGGAAAAGATTAACTTACAAATCTCGCCTAAATATCACGCCAGAATTTACCACAGCTGACGTGATATTGAGTAAATAGTCAAAGTTCAGTCATGGACAAATTTAGAGGAACGCAAAGAAAAAAGGTAAGGTGGGGTAAGACTAACATAGTATATTTTGATCGGGCAAGACAAACAGTATGAGGATTCCATACAAGTGATAGTCTTACTTACCCCACCTTACTTACTGCTGTGGCGCGACGACCCGAAGTGGATCTTGGCCTCCGACACCAAAGACCGCCATGCTTCTGTCCAAAGCCGTTTCTGTCCAGTCGACGGCGCCGAGTTCGCTGAGGTCTTTCTGCACTTCGTCTCTCCAGCGGTACCAAGGGCGTCCAGACGGTCTTCGGCCACTTGGTACTCCAGACCCCACCTAACCTTACTAATTTTGAAATTCCTTTAGAATTAGATGCAGTAATCCAGTAATTAAACCTTTTTTAGGGTTCCGTACCCAAAGGGTAAAAACGGGACCCTATTACTAAGACCGCTGTCTGTCTGTCTGTCACCAGGCTGTATCTCATGAACCGTGATAGCTAGAAAGTTGAAATTTACAGATGATGTATTTCTGTTGCCACTATAACAACAAATACTAAAAACAGAATAAAATAAATATCTAAGTGGGTTTGCGTAATGGTACGGAACCCTTAGTGCGCGAGTCCGACACGCACTTGGCCGGTTTTTTTGCGTTCCTCTAAATTTGTCCATTAGTATATTTAGGTACGGTACATGTCTACAATCAGTACTTGCACGTTTACCCCAAATAATAAAACGTCATCTCTCCTGTTTATGTTTTTTTGTACAAAAAAATATATTTATTTACACATTAAAACAAACAATAAAACATTAAAATTAAGTACAGTAGAAATGGTAAACAGGTTTTGGCCAACTTCTGTTTAGTAAAAATCCCACCAAATTCACAAATGATAAAATATTTAATTATTATTATTCCACTATTGATCGGCTTACATAGGGATTGAATCCTCTACCTACGGTACTAGCAAAGATAGATATAAGTACTAGTCATAATGTCAAAATAGTACAAGTTGAATGTTTACCATTTCTACTCACCCTTAAACCTTATACTTTCCGAAAAATGTGCCTACTTTGCTCTAACATTTGCTCCGAAAGTTTAAATTAAATTTTATAATTACTATTACTGTGGTAGGTTTGTTGATGTACAGTCGCCATCTGAGTGGCCATGGTGCTCACAAATATCTAAACACGCCTCTATTGTCAAGGTGTTAGAGTGCGTGTTCAGATATTTTTGAGCACCTTGGCCGCTCCGATATATCTGATGGTGACTGTACATGCCGATTTTAAGTAGACCATCATTCATTACTATCATATTGTAACACTTCAAATGAGGTTGTGATATAAATTACATATACAGGTTGGCTAAAAATAAGTGCATTCCCGTTGCCAGGGAGGTTTTGGGATTATACTGAGCAACTTTTACTATAGGACCAACCACGAAATCGCAAAAAAAATGACCTTCCCATAGAAAATGGATCAGCCAGAATGTATGAAACAGCCAAATTTTTTTTCGCGATTTCGAGGTTGGTCCCATAGTAAAAGTTGCTCAGTATAATCCCAAAACCTCCCTGGCAACGGGAATACACTCATTTTTTAGCCAACCTGTATATAAAAACTGTTGGAGCTCTATTACCCAGTGGGGAGCAAAGTAGTACTTTACGGTACCTATTTATGGAGCCATTCTCAGAAAGTATGTCTAAGTTTGCGTCTAATAATTATTTCATACATCTTACATACCTATATAGTTGTGCAAATCAAATTAAACCACAGATATGTTCTAAGAATGACTGTAAGGCCAAGCTCGCACTACGATTTTTTGCCGTGCGATAATTTTGTCGCAGAAATGCAACGTACGTGTTTATAACAAAACTTCCGTGAGACACAGACATATTAAACATATTAATAACGGGTCACTCACGTATTTTAAGTCGAAAACGCTCGACGTTTCACTCCGTACCGAGGAGCGTCATACGTGAGTGACCCGTTATTAATATGCATGTGTTTATATGTCAGTGCGCGCATATACGACAAAAAAAAATACAGCTCGTTTCTAAAATCGTGCCGCGAAAATTAAAATCGTAGTGCTCGCTTGGCCTAAGCCTAAAAAACACATCAACAGAAGCATTCACATCATCACCCTAATTAATAATTTCATGGGCGCAATGCTATTCTGTTGACGTTTTTAGGCATGCAGAATCTGGCGCAAATGGAAAACCGGCCCATGGTTCTGATTGGGGGGTAATTCCTTCACCTTCACAGCGAAGCGGGCAACGGAGACTGCGGAGTCCATCAAAATTCTACAGGAGATCCAAAGCTTTTCAATATACCACTTAGATGAGAAAGTTGCTCATACGCTTCGGTCTCTAAATCTTCCATTTCAAATCAATAGTCTTCCTGATCAGAACGTCCAAGGAATCAGAAATCAATCCATGGATATCAAAAGTATCCAAAACTCAAGATCCCACTTAGATGATATGACAGTTCATACGCCTCGGTCAGTTAGTCTTCCATTTCAAATCAAACTTCCTGATCAGAGCGTCCAAGGGAACATCTCAAAAATCTCGTATTTACACTCTGCAATGCCAGGCCTTTGGTCAAAAATAAATTTAAAACGAAGTGTGCGTTTGTACAGTACCAACCCGTTTTCGCATTTAGACTCTTCAGGACGAGCGCGAATGGTAGACGTAAGCAGAAAGAGAGTCACAGAAAGGACAGCGATCGCCGAATGCCGACTTAATGTAAGCGCTGAATTGATAAGACTTCTAAAAGATGGCGCGTTACCTAAAGGTGACGCATTAGGCGTGGCTAGAGTCGCTGGTGTATTAGCTGCCAAGCGAACTTCTGAGCTTATTCCTTTATGTCATCCACTTCCATTAGACTGCGTCCTTGTCTCTTTGGAACTGCCAGAACAGGATGACGATAATACAGTCTATATTACTTGTGAGGTTCGCGTAACAGCGAAAACTGGAGCTGAAATGGAAGCATTATCCGGTTGTTCCGGGGCCGCTTTAGCACTATATGACATGTGCAAAGCCGTGGACAAAGAAATGGTCATATCGGATCTTAGAGTCGTCCGTAAGACGGGAGGTAAGAGCGACTACCCCCCTCCGAAGTTACCCCCTTCACCCCCCGCGGAGACGACCAAGCCAGTTGATTGGCCGAAGGAAACCTTTGCCCCCATTAACGTTGTTTACTTGTGATTGAGTTGTGATATGCGAAGTTTTTATATAAGGAAATATCAAGTTATTGTTAAGTATAATAAAGTTGTTATAGCCTCTTAAGGCCCAACGTCCTACTTACCTATAGTACTTCTTCAGTTCAATTAAATTTAAACCCTATCCAATGAGGGCTACCGCGTTTAATTTCGCCGCTAGGGGCGCTAGTGTAGATGGAGGTCTTTCAAAATGTGAAATGCATAGTTTTGGGGGTTTCAAGCTTTTTTATCGGGAATTTCCACTCCTTATTCATAATTGTGGTAAATCTTTGTCCATCTTTGATTAATCATGGTTAACAAATAGATACTCGTATAGCTCAGTTGGTTAGTGTTAGTGGTTTAAAAAAAGTGCCAACTAAAATATATGTAAAATTTAACAGGTTGAAAAAATGGCACATTTAGACGTTAAATTAAAATACCTTACATTAGAACGTATTGATTTTATACGAATGATCATAGAGGAATTTTGATATCTGTTTTTCGGGACTTACATCTACAGTAGTTATTTCTTTTGTTTCGTTAAATTTTCAAACAAATCCAAATCAACCCTATTCCCTGCGTAATGGGTTCATATTTCAGTGGCAATTTTTGGACTTTTCATTTGTACGGCTGGGCCTTAGGAGGATAAGTAGATGTTACGTCAAACGAACATCAACGGTGAATTGTTTAAAATGATAAGTCATAGAAATTGTTAAATTATCTATAATTAGGTACTAACTTTATTACGCATAATAAAAATTAGTACAGTCGCCATCACATATATTGGAGCGACCAAGGTGCTCAAAAATATCTGAACACGCACTCTAACGTCTTAACAATAGAGGCGTGTTCAGATGTTTTTGAGCACCTTGGTCGCTTCGATATATGTGATGGCGACTGTACATAACTGCAAGTAGGTACAACTTATAAATGTTGTAGGTATATTTAGCAAACTATAAATAACTTCGATATTTGTTATGTTGTCTTGTATAATTTATCTACGTAAATTATTGTAAATAGGTACTGGTCATTGGATCTACGAATGTATAATTTTATAATACCTACCTATATTCATATAATCATGTTAAAACTTAATTCGGATTTTTGTATTTGTATTTTTGTAAATTACCGCTAGTTTTTGATTAAAACTGTGATAAGTTTATGAAAACTGTCTTGAATATAAGAAGTATTTAGAGTACATTAGTACAGTCGCCATTACATATATCGTAGCGGCCGAGGTGCTTACAAATATCTGAACACGCACTCTAACGCCTTGACAATAGAGGCGTGTTCAGATATTTGTGAGCGCTCTGGCCGCTCCGATATATCTGATGGCGACTGTACAATAAATAAAAAGTAAAGTAAAAGGTGGGGAAAAAAATTCCAGTAATTACCACTGGTAAGAACTTGGTGGTAACTAGTGGGAATAACCTGCACATTGGACGGGTGGAATACCGCTCTAAGCTACTAATGGTTGTTAATGTTTTTATTATACATTATATTTTTTCAATATATCGATATTTTGAAGTTAAACCTTGTTTCATTTAAAAGATTTTCCTTTATTTAAAGTGTACGCCGACGAAAGGCCCATACAAATAAATATCACTGAGTCTTTCGACTGATATGATGATGAGGATTCCATGTTCAGTTCAATAGTAGTAGCAAAGAGAATAGGGAATATTACGCGAAACTCTGCGAAGGGGGCACCACTACCACATTCTGAGGGGTTTCGCGAAACAAGAAAATCGATATTTCGTTATCTAACATCTCTGTCACTCTTGCATATTCGAGCGATAGAGGCAGATGGCGAAATTGCGGATTCGCGTTTCCCGGTAGATCCTCTGTAAACAAACCGCCTTGATGCATTAATGTAAACACAATTTAAAAGTGCTTGTTGCTTTGTTGCTAGGCCTATTTGAAAAAAGAATATTTTGACTTGACTCTCAATGTCATATTTTATTATCTCTGAAAACTTGTCAAAAACCTGTTAAAGGTACAATATGTATAAGTTACTCTATGGTTTACTAAAAAGGCTTGTGCTGCACTCTGGTGGCAGAACATTGCAGTAATATCCCCTATTGAGTATAAGTAAGGAGTTATATCTATCTTTGGTAGTAGAAACAGAAACCAGCATACCTGTATCAGAGAGGATATAACAAGATAGAGCGGTACTGTCATAGTAGATTTTGAAACCACAGTAAATTCACTGCCATCTATCGGCACACTTTAAAACTAAAAATGAAGACAAAAATACGATAAAATGTATTTAAATATGGATAAATGATTTTTTTTATTTGCATTAATTATTTTTATGATTTTGACCCATGTTCTTTCACTGATATGCGTTAAAATTGTTTAATAACAAACGAAACCGTCAACGCCATCTATACGACAGTAGGCCAAAGTTAGTAAGGGCCCTCTGATCGAGAATCAAATTTTCTTGATTTTCGAGTCACGTTTTTTCCTTAGACTGTATCCATCTATTACGGAGTTATATCCATGGTATAGTATCTCTGAAGAGGAGTAATGTAATGCTGATAATAATGCCATCTCTGGGTTATGCTGGACATATATTCCTCAGCCGTGGTGCCCTGCTGAGCTAAAAAGCGGTATCTCAATTGAAGATTGCATGCAAATAAGTACCTTAAATTTGAATCATAACGTTCCATTTCCAGTTCATTCGTTTTTGAGATACCGCCTTTAGCATAAGGAGGGCTGAGTGTGGCTAGATATCATTCTTGTGTGTAGATAGTAGAAAACAAAATATTTTTTTTTTTTTTTTTTTTTTAATAACCTGTTGTATCCCACTGCTGGGCAAAGGCCTCTCCCTTAGATTTCCATGACTCCCGTTGTTGAGCTGTTTCCGGCCAGTTATTAGTGAAGGTGTCTAAGTCGTCCCGCCATCTTCGCCTGGGCCTGCCACGTCCGCGCTTCTTTTGCGGCATCCACTTGGTGGCTATACTAGCCCACCTATCCGGATGCATGCGGCAGACGTGACCTGCCCAGTCCCACTTCAGCCTAGCGGTCTTCTCCCCTACGTCAGCTATGCCTGTTCTGGAGCGCAGTGTAGTGTTTCGGATGCGATCCATCCTTGTGACACCTAGTATGCTGCGCTCCATTGCTCTCTGGCAAACCTTCAATTTGGACTTCTGACTCTCGGTACAAAATAGATATACCAAAACAAATATTTAAGCAGGTAACTTAATCGTATTTAATTAAATCTAGAAGAATATATTTTAATAAAAAATGTTTTGATAGTGTTACTAACCTTACGTTGCAAATGAACTAGGAAACAAAATAAATTTGAAACGTAAAAGTAGTTTTTTTAATATGTAGTGCAAACACCGTACAATGACAGACTGACGTATTTAGACGAATAAAAAAACCAAATGACGTTTGGTTTGACGGGAAATTTTGAAATTATTTCTAAGTTGTTTTTTAATATAAATTCCGTTTAAACATATTTTTGGTCAGATTTATGTTAAGATATTAACAAACAGCGTTTCTTTATATCACAACCAACCTTGTAAGTTGTGTTGAGTTGTGCTCTTACTCATTCAACCAAACCAACGCTGGCAAGATGAAAAGCAATGCCGGCCGGGCCGCGCCGAATCTGTGTACCTTCTTGTATGTACATCGGTATAAGGGCAAGGTAAGTAAATTTTCGAGTTTATAATATATATATACCTCCTGAACATTTATTTATTATTTCATCTTTATCAAAAGCTTTGATAGAGGCTTCGGGTAAAGCATATTTATGAAATGTTGGCGATGGAACATGGAACATTGTAACATTTCAAATAACAGCCGTTGATCTAGCACCAATCTTAGTGCCCGTAAGGCCCGTCATACACGTTGCTCTGATTATCATAATTAAGATACTATTTTCCGTGCCTAGGTCTTAATCTGATAAATCAACTACAACCTGCCAAAATTAGAAAGACATACATCTACTGATAAAATCCAACCACAATACGTTACCTTTGTCGACATTTTACATGAATAATATCCCGATTCACTGATTTCTTGTTACCTAACATTAAATGTGACAATAGCACACCCTTAAAATGCATGCTCAACACTTGTCCTGTTTCGCTGTAAAATAACCTTTTTATACTTTTGATAACATCTTAACTGTTAATATATTTTCAGGTATTAAAAAGCTTTCAGAATAAAGTTGCGACACGGCAGGTATCGTGCTTTTCTTCGATAAGTTTTTCGATGTTGTCAATGGCAATTTCAGTGAACCTAAAAAAGGAAAATCTACCTAATCTAATGCGCTGTAACACCCAGATCACCGCACCACAAATTGTGGATAAAAAGCTTGAATGTTCTCAAAACTATGAAATATGCGACAAAAATGGATCTAAATTAAATCAAAAAAAGTTGGATCAAACTATTGAAGCTTTCCAAGTTATTTTGGGATCAAGAAGAAGAAATGAATTAGGTTGCCTCTAATTATTGTTTAAAACATAGTCAGGA
The DNA here is from genome assembly GCF_947568885.1 of Cydia strobilella. Taxonomy (NCBI): domain Eukaryota; kingdom Metazoa; phylum Arthropoda; class Insecta; order Lepidoptera; family Tortricidae; genus Cydia; species Cydia strobilella. The sequence continues at coordinate 17,524,759 of NC_086050.1, forward strand.
AATAAATTGTTACATACTTGCTGTTAAGTTATTTTCACGGAAGTGCGCTTAAAGCGTCGCTGTATTTGCATGTGTCTTAGTTACTTGGAATGGAACGTATGTAAATAAGTAGGTACTTATAAATAATATATTGTACTTGATTCAACATAAGTTTTCATTTATTTATTCTGAAAAACTGATTTATGTAGTTTTCTAAGCAAATGGAAATTGGTACGACAAAGATTACTACATAAATCAGTTTCCAATATTAAAGTTGTTACATGTAGGTAAAGAACCCATAAGTACGTGTGTGTGTGTGTGTGTGTGTGTGTGTGTGTGTGTGTGTGTGTGTGTGTGTGTGTGTGTGTGTGTGTGTGTGTGTGTGTGTGTGTGTGTGTGTGTGTGTGTGTGTGTGTGTGTGTGTGTGTGTGTGTGTGTGTGTGTGTGTGTGTGTGTGTGTGTGTGTGTGTGTGTGTGTGTGTGTGTGTGTGTACATGTGTGCGTGTTTACTGCATATACAGTCTCATACATACATACATAGTACATTTTGTAACCACTGTAAATTCACTGCCATCTATCGACATACTTTAAAACTAAAAATGAAGATGTATAAAAATACGTTAAAATGTATTTAAATATGGATAAATGATTTTTTTATTTGCATTAATTATTTTTTATGATTTTGACCCATGTTTATAAACGGATATGCGTTAAAATTATAAATAACAAACGAAACCGTCAACGCCCTCTCTACGAGAGTAGGCCAAAACTAGTGGCGCCCTCTGATCGAGAATCAAATTTTCGTGATTTTCGAGGCACGTTTTCCTTAGACTGTATCCATCTATAGAGTAATAGAGCGTATGTGAACTGAACTGTAGGGGGCAGCACCTGCTTATAGGCGTAAAATGTTTCCGATTCAGCTCACGAGGTGGCAGCTCCGCCAACACGGTCCCTATTGCTCTTGTAAAAATCAAGTGCCAGAGGACAGGAAATAACCTGTTGGGTTCAAAAAACCTTCGAAAGTACTTTGATAGCTATTTAGGTATTCCCTAGTTAATAATTCGTTCTGATAGGCTATTATGAGGCTTTCAAAGCCGGTACCATGGAGACTATATAAAGGAGCCAAATCTCTATGTATGAAAAGTGTCCATCAAAAAACAGTAATTAGGCGGCGCCACCATACACCGAAATACTACCAACTACCAAAAACAACCTATGTAATTTGGTCGGGTTATTTGTTGCCTTATACGGTTCATGTTATACTCATGTCCCAGAGCCTAACTAGCGCCACCGGAGAGATTAGGAACTATTATTTAAAGCTGAAAGCGGTCACTCTTGCAACAATTCTGCCATAAGAGATTGGCATCCTTTCTACACCATCCATAGCCGGTACATTTTGCAGCTCAAAACAACGTCAGCGTGCAGTGCGAAATGCACTTAGACATATTACAATAGAGTTCAAAATGTTTCCTAGATATGGCTAAAGGCGTGCTGCTGGGACAATTGCTTTTTCTTATTCCGATGTCTAAAGAAGTAGCCTTGCAAATTCGGTCCCACTACTAAAAAGGCTGTGTTTTCCTGTAGAACTTCTCACACCGTGCTAGCCAGTGCGCGTTGAAGCTGAAATACATACAATAAAACGCACAGGCAAGCAATGTGTGCAAAAAGATCCTCACTCGCTATAACACCTGCATAAGGAACCCTAATAACCTACATCGCCCTCAAAAAAAACTATCCAATACATTTTATAAGTTTTTATTGAAGCACAAGATGACAAACATTGAAGCATGTATTTAATTTAATGCTTATCTACATAAGAGGGCTTAAAATTATAACATACCTAATGTATTATGAATAATCATGAAAGAAACGAAGTAAAATAACAAACGTACATAAGACAACGCCCCTGAAATTATAAAATAAATATGATACATATAGACAATAAAAATTAAACGTACAGCACAAGGTGCCCAATATTTTTAAATGTCAAATTCTAATCTACCCCTACGCTAATATAGTGATGGATATCGTTAATTTCCAATTTACAAATCTGTCAGTATAGATATAACTATCGTATCATATATATGTATTTGAATCGTAATAAAATTTGTTATAAAAATGCATTTTTGATTCCATATAGTCTACTATTCCTTCACCAACATTTTGAGAAGACTCGTCTCCTATAACTTGAAATGTTTAAATTAAGTACCAGCAACTTACGCACTGATTACAAGTGTTTTAACGAATTTTATATCTATTCGCGTCCCAATCGATTCATATAATTTCATTAATATTACAATCCACCACAAATATATAAGAATGAAATTAACAACAAAACAAAAATACGAAGGTCGTTTGTTATGCAACGCCCAAGACATTTTTTAGAATACAATAGTTTCACAATTGAATAACAATGAAAAGACGCGTTTCAACATTGACTGTGTTAAAAGGTCTGCATCTGAAAAAACGTTAAGTATCATCCTAGATTACAAATCATTAATATAAAACGGTATCGTTCAAACGTCGCAAAGACAACCGACGAGTCAAGTGACCGACCGACGACCCGCTGACGACTGTCGTACGACATCCGTGTAAATGTCGATCTTCAATCTTCATTATCCGTGGCTGATTCGGGTGACGTGGCGCTTCGGAGGCATTTTGCACACATTGCTAGCGATATCAAACTTGTTATACCGTAATGGAATTTTTAATTATGAAAAAAGTTAATTTTTAGATTATATTTTAAATTTTGGTGAGATTAGATTTTTAGTGTCAGTTATATTCCATTTCAGCATAAATACATAGTGATAAAAATAACGCTCACCGAGTACGAATGTGTTAGTGATTAAATTTCAAGATTCGCGAGTTTCGTAATACAAGAAACATTGCAACATGACAGGTATTTTGTACAAGTATGAATGAAGTTAATTTTAGAATCTAAATTAGTTACCTATACTCAATTGACATTTCACTTTGTGACTACACTATTCTACCAAAAACAAGTCACATACACAAAATGATTCTATAAACTTTATTTTAAACATCGTACAACAAATTTAGTTCATATAACTAACGATATTATGACTCATGAGTCAGTAGGTTCAATAATAAAAGGCAGTAGAAATTATTTCTGAAGACTGACCCCATAACTGAGTATGTGTGCGTTCGAAATCGGCCGGCTATGAAGTCATTTTTTTGTCTGAGCGGCCGGCTATGTCTATCTTTCAACTTTATGAGTGAAACCGTAAAATTATACAGGATGGCTAAAAAATAAGTGCTATCCCGTTGCCAGGGAGGTTTTGGGATTATACTGAGTAACTTTTACTATGGGACCAACCACAAAATCGCAAAAAAAATAACCCTCCCATAGAAAATGGACCGGCCAAAATTTATGAAACAGCCAAATTTTTCTTCGCGATTTCGTGCTAGGTCCCATAGTAAAAGTTGCTCAGTATAATCCCAAAATCTCCCTGGCAACGGGAATGCACTTATTTTTTAGCCACCGTGTATACAAAGTCATATTAAATTATTTTAATGCGGGTCACTCACGTATTATTAAGTCGAATAGTTCGACATGTTTCCGGCGCGCCCTCGACCAGTGAAGACGTGTCGTTGCTCCGTGAAGACGGTCCTCGTAAATTGGATCGAAACATGTCGAGCTATTATTTACCCGCTTTAAAATAATTTAATGTTTGAGTCTCACGGGAGTTTAATAGTTAAAATATACAGTCATGTTGCAATATTGACAAAGTGTATATGTATATGTGCGGTGCGGGTGTGTTCACATAGGTGCTCGGTGCGTATTACCTGTCCCGGGCGCTCTACTTGAGCGGCCGGGTGCGCGCCGCTCCGCCGCCGTGGAAAGCAAACACCAAGTCACCAATAAGGCACGTATATTTCAACAAGGTGTAAATATAAAATTAAAATCTTTGGCGTCATACGGTTTCTATCGGCACGTGTTCGCACAAAACCAAGATAAAACATCCATCCGTCTTTGAAGCTACTTGAAGCTGATGCTTTATCTTGCCTCTTTGCGATTCGCGACTCTAGTATGCCTTTGATTTCACTGTAAGCGCTTTCCGACTATGGTATACAGAAACGTGTATTCAGGCAAAATGTACCATTTTATCAGTTTATAATTCCATAAAATACATTGTCGTAACTGAAAACCGATAAAAAACGGTACCTTTTGCTCAAGAGCGCCACCAATATGTTATTTAGCTGTCAATTTCCGCTTCTAGCGCCACAGATTCGATTTTAAAATAAATAATTTGTACTCGTCTCGCATTTAACGTTCACGAGAGAGGAATTTCATTAATCAGTCTATTTGTCAACATTCAATAAAATTAAAAATTAAATTGTCTTTGAATTTACGTCTTATTTGATAAAAAAATTCTAACCTCAACACTTTCAAGATATCTATTCAGATATTTCTAATATGGCTAAACATTTACCGTTATTTTATAACATAAACGACGCGAATAGTTACAGTTCAAACTAAAATATCTGTCAAAAAAATATCACCATTCCGAAATCAAATTTCAAAATCTACAAGTCACAGTAAGTTTAGAAATTCTTACCAAATAAGACGGTTACACCATAGTCGGACAATCCGCCACGTCCCCCGAATCAGTTCCACTGGAAATAGCCCGATTTCCATCTTCGGCGCTGTCAAGGCTCTCCTTTAGATGGCTCGAAAATGTCCTCACTTTTGGACTCTTCTGTAGACACTATTCTATTCTCTGTCTCTGTAGATTCTATTCTGTCCTCTGTTTCGTTCTTTTCCGGTGCTATTGAGAAGCTGGTGTCTACTGCGTCATTTGCGTCATATAAATCTGGCGTTTCAGTGACTTCACTCACTGGTGCAGCTTCAAACGTTCTCGTTTCTTCTCTCGGTTCGTCCATTGGAACCTCTACCCTTTCCTCATAACTTTCTCGAGTCTCTTCCCTGTTTGCAGGTTCTTCCGCTTGCTGACTATCATCAAAGCTCTGCGACTCAGGAGCTTCTTCATATTGCTTTGTCTCTATTTCTACTGGTTCTCTTTCCTGATGCGTATCTATTGTACTCTCAGTTTCCATCGGCGCACACTCACTCGCTTGTTCTTTAGATTCCACTCTTTGATTCCTTGCTGGTTCTTTAGTTTCCACGTTTTGTTCCTGATTAGACCGAATATCCATTTGTTCAGGTTGCTCCGTGCTAACCTCTTTAGGCGCTTCAGTGCTCTCTTTAGGAGCCTCCGCGGCCTCTGTAGAAGTCTCACCCTCCTTTAATTCTTCCGCTGCGCCCCATCTAGATTTCCTATCTTTCTGCCGATCGGCACGCGAGCGCTCCTCCCTCTTAGGACGGTCGCGGTCACTCTTGTCGCGATCACTCTTGTCACGGTCACTGCGGTCACGGTCACTACGGTCCCGGTCCCGATCGTTCCTATCGTCAAAGTTCCTCCTCCTGTCGTTCCTGTTCCTGTCGAACCTGTCCTGTCCTGACCTGTCCTCGTTGTCCTTGTCCCGGAACCTGTCCCTCCGGCGGTCGTCCCAGTCGGTCCTGCGATCGTTCCAGTCGCGGTCGCCGCGCTCGCGGTCCCCGTTCCAGCCCCGGTCGTTGAACTCTCGGTCCTCGAAGCGTCTGTTGTTAAAGAACTCCGGTGGACCGTCGAACGGACGTTCACCGTCGAACGGTCCGTCAAACGGGCGCGGGCCGTCGAAAGGTGGTCGCGGGCCGTCGAAAGGTGGTCGCGGGCCGTCGAATGGTGGTCGCGGGCCGTCGAAAGGAGGCCTGTTACCGTCGAAGGGCGGGCGCGGACCGTCAAACGGCGCTCGGGGGCCGTCGAACCTCGGGCCGTCAAACGGCGGGCGCGGACCATCGAATGGAGGCCTGGGGCCGTCGAACGGAGGCCGGCCGCCGTCGAACGGGGGCCGGGCGGGGCCGTCGAACGGCATGCGCGCGAAGGGCGGGCGCTCGAAGCGCGGGCCGGGGCCGGGGCCGGGGCCGGGGAAGCCGGGCGGGGGGCCGAGCCCGTTGAACCGCGCACCGAACGGCGGACCCTGACCCCCGGGGCCTCCAGGCCCGCCCGGACCTTGCTCCATCCATGGCCCTGAAAAGTTAAATGCGGATGTGAGGGAGACGGCAAGCTTGTAAAGCCGTAAGGTTTATTGACCGGTACAAAAAAATCACAAAGTAACATTTACCCAATCGACTCCTGACGCCACCGTGTCTTATCTTATCAGTTATTGTATTCGTAAAATTTCCAATCGTAGGTCAGGTTAAAGGTTCTTAGGGAGGTATCAGACGTAAATACAGTATATTAATAAAGCAGTATCATACCTCTTACAGGCGGTCGGGGTCCTCGCATTCTCGGATCTGAAAAACATTGAGCAACTATTAGGCTCGACTCTATTAAATGTGCAAGAGAGAGGTATATAGAACCAGCCACCAACAGGTCTGCGCTAGACGTATCAATAGTAACTAAATTTGTAGCGAAAATGCATTCAATGATAAGCTTTTTCAGGAACTCCCCTGAGACTTGAGATTAAATAAATTTCAAAACTAGTTCACTTCCGGATATCTGAGTAATTCTGAAAGTGTAAGTCTTTATTCTTCAATTTAAGCATATAACAATGCACTGATAAATGTGAGAAACTAACGACCGGGTCTAACTTTCGGATTTAGTTACGTACTGTACATATGTTTAGCACGGCAAAGTAAAGAAGATAAGTTAACTTCATTAACTTGGCATCAAAACAGTCATAAATTAGGGTCTATTAAACTGTAATTCAGTCAATAATTTGTTCTTTTCCTAAAGCATCTTCTGTAGTAAGTAATTTTCAATTATAATTCATAAGAGAAAATATGATGTAGTCTTGTATGTGTATGAATATTTTGTCTATCACGAAAATGAAGGTTTAAAGTGCGTCTTGTTAGTGTGCATTAGTGACGTGTCACACGTGTCTTCGCCCAAGTTCCATATTTGTCTTATGTACGTTACGTACAGGTGACTTCACAAGAGCTAGCACGAATGGCATGAATAAGTAAATGAAAATATCTATGTGTGTACCATTAAGTAATAAAATGGTGGCTCTGACCTGACTGTATACCGATACAGGTGTCACTCATACAATGAAAGTCTCGTTCATTCCATTCGTGCAGCTTTCGTAAATCAACCTGTTCTATTTTGTGTGGGCAAATATGTGCCAGTAAGGTATAGAAGTTGATTAAAACAAATGGTGCAGAAAGTAACTAGTAGTAAATTTTGTTCTTAGAAACAACAAGCTAGGGCGCTCTCGGAGATATGTCTAATAAATAAAAGGATTTCTTTCTAATCCTATCAATTTTCGGATTAAATAGGACCTTTTGTTTGTTTTTGCGCATTCCATCGGTCTGGAATCGCGGCCAAATGAGAGAATGTTTAATCATTTAAGAGAGTTAGAGAGGCTACGGGAAAATCCTGGTCGCGGCACCAAAATGTAACACCTCCCTCTCAGAACTCATTTAAATCGAATGTATGATCAATTCACTCACCCCAAAATTCTCTAAGTGATAGTCTCGTATAGTTGATAAAATTAAAAAAACACGTAAGATCATTTGTTTAGTTGGAAACTCGAAACAATGCTGAAAATCAACTGAGGCGGATATAAGGGTCGTGATTATTGTCGTGACAGAGTTATAATGACATTGCCTATCTCTAGTCATCGCGACGTTAATAAGTGACTATATCTCCATCACGTGGATAAAAACGCCCATTATACGCCAGCTGGAAGTTTCTAAGAAAAAAATGTGTTGTCTCGTGCTGAATTAGTGTGTGTGTGTGTGTTTACCGGGCCTGAAGGGCGGCGCGTGCGGTCCCTCGACGCGGCGCCAGTCGTCGGCCGCGTCGCCCTCTGCGCACACGATATTCGTGTTATGTACAACTCACATCAAAATGTTGGTTGGAACGCGTCTCAAGGGTCAAACAAATTTGAACGTTTAGTTTACTACCATTTGATGTATTTGCCTCTTTTAAAAATGCGAGGCCTATAATTCGATGTTTAATCGTATGTAAATACATAAATCAATTGAACATTACATCAACCGTAAAATCTAATCAGTATCAAGTGTACCCCCAGCTGCAAAAGTATATGGAGACTATGAATTTTGCAACTCACTGTACCACCGTAAAAATGTATGTACCATCGCCGACACTGTTAACTGTACATCGGTGGACCTTATGCCTTTGGGGTCGTCCACAAGATCACGTGATAATAATGATGCGAATATTTACCTTTAGACGCTAAGCAAGTATTCAGTTCTACTGTATTGCGTATAATTACGTTCGAGATGCTATCTCTCAGAAACAGGCATCGTAAATCCGCTTATCGCTTATATACATACATGTATACTTTCATATGTATTCATTCGTTTTTGATAGCTATGGCGGATGATTGAGGAAAAACTTCTCATAGCTTCCGCAGATTGTGACAGTCCTATTTTTCCCGCTTTGAAAAAAAAATTACACGTGATATCTTCTCTGACCCCCCCCCCCCCCCCGCCCTTAAACGGTCACATGATTTCTGGACGACCCTTTTAGTAATAAGGTTCACCGATGTACAGCTAGGAGTGTTACTGTTTGTACGATACAAAAACAAATCAAAACTCACCACCGTCCATTCCTGGTCGTGGCATTCGATCCAGAGGCGGCCGGTCAACCCTGTTCTCTTCAGGACCTGCACAAAAAAATACATGATTCACAAAGACACATACAGGTTTACAGCAACTAAATTTTTATTTGTGCCATTCTCATTGTCGGTGGTCAATAAGGCGCTATTTCCATATAGCTTCAATTTGAAATCAACATTATCGACAAGCAACAATATGGTACCTTTTGGTTGAAAACGTCACATTTCATATGATAGTACTGCTACTATGATACTAATGGTGGTAAAACGCAATGGACAGGGCCCAGTGAAGTAAAAGAGAAGAGGTATTTTCCCAGTTAGTGGGACTCTAAAATCCATAATATAAATGCGAAAGTGTGAATGTCTGTCTGTTACCTCTTGCCGATTTAACCACTGAATGGATTTCGTTGAATTTTGGTAAAGAGATAGTTTGAATCGCGAGGAAGGGCATAGAATAGTTTTTATCCCGAAAATCATCCCTTAAGAGGGTTAAATCGGGGTAGAATTGAGATAATTGATGTATCGCCTGATAATTAATAAAGCATATGCTCAAAATGAATAACTGCCATTACCTACACTTTATCTAGGCGTTATACTTGTCCTTATTTGAGGGACAAAAGGGAAGTTTGTATCGGAAATCAATAAAAAGCAGATTAGATAAAAAATAAGCTACCCAAATTGCCTAATTCCACGCAGTCAAAGTCGCGGGCAAAAGCTAGTAAGAAATCTAAGAAGCTATTTATTCATTGTATGTTATTTTATGTTTTATGTGTTTTTTTCTTTTCGTCTGTTACCTTCCGTGATTCTTGTCACCTGATGGTCTCATCGGAAGATCAGCGCTGGAAGCCACCAGCAACATGCTGAGATGAGGCCATTTCGTGGCCATTTCATTTATATTATGTAATGTCTTGTTTGTGCTTACGAATAAAATCTTATTCTATTATATTCTAAAATAAGTAAAAAATGGTTACCTATGTTATCTTGTTGTTGCGGCTGCGGGAACTCGTCACGTTTGCCATTGGCCATCTCCCATAATCGTTCCTGCAACGACTTTTCACCCCCCGCCCCTCCCTCGCGCGGGGACTTGGACCGGCTCTGTTCTCTGCGTCATAAATAATATTCATTCATTGATCATGATCAATCATAGGCTAAGTCGAGGCTAGGGCAGCTATTAAAATATACACAGTGGCTAAAAAATTAAGTGCATTCCCGTTTCCAGGGAGGTTTTGGGAATACTGAGCAACTTTTACTATGGGACCAAGCACGAAATCGCGAAAAAAAAAATTACCCTCCCATATAAAATGGACCAGCCAAAATTGTACGAAACAGCTTAATTTTTTTTGCGATTTGGTGGTTGGTCCCATAGTAAAAGTTGCTCAGTATAATCCAAAAACCTCCCTGGCAACGGGAATGCACTTATTTTTTAGCCACCGTGTATAAAATATTATGGGGCAATCTTACACAAATCGATCTAGTACCACAGTGAGTTCAATAAGGCTTGTGATATACGTAATAGATAAAGACAAATGCTTAAATACATATTTCACTCAATTATTCTCGCGTGGCACTAGTATAAACCCTCTGTAAGTCCCAATTTGAATCTCAATATGACGTTGATATCTAAATGAATCAAAGGGCTGTGAACTTTCTTTGAGATGTTTTATTCTTGAAAAGGAAACAGAAATAAGTGAGCAGGAGATAAGTATACAAATAGAGTTTTGAATGATTCACGGTTAGTTTCACTAGACTTATATTGACCGGGACCGTGATTACCTTTTGTATTATTTGTGAGCTCCCGATATTTCGACGCAGTTACATGCATCATGTTCACGGGTGATCACGGTCTATATCCCGGTCAATATAAGTCTAGTGAAGTATACAAATACACTTATTATAGGACATTCACTTATTTCCTTAACAGTTCTCACTAAAACATGTATAACAGAAATATACTACACTTAACTACTCTTATGGTAAGCTAATATTGATAGTTTAGAAAAGTTTTGTCTTCTCTTTTAGTGTGCTTTGCCTCACTCACTAGTTTTTAATGTTGAGAGCTTTTTAATTCAGTGATGTAGCCAATAATGACAGCAAATATTTGTGACATTTTCAACCAAAAGGTACCACATTGTCGCTTGTCAATAAGGTTGATTTCAAATTGAAGCTGTATGGAAATAGCGCCTTATTGAAAACCGACAATAAGTACCCTTTTGATTGAAAATGGCACATTTAACCACATTTCCTATATCAGCTTGTCACAATTCTGTGGAGAGAATGTCACTAGCAACTCACCTATTATTGTTATCCCTCGGCGCATTAAACCGGTCCCGGTTGTCGCGGTCCCGGTCCCGGTCGCGCCGGTCCCGCCCGCCGCGGTCACGGTCACGTTCGCGGTCACGATCGCCTCTGTCCCTGTTGACATGGTTGAATATTAATATTCCGGTATTTCTTTTTTCTTATATTTATGGAGTATCCCTTGGCTCACCGATGGACTTTAAAACATTTCATTCTACTTTACATTACGCCATATAATACTGAGACAATAGATTATTACAGAGAGGTCGAATATAATTAAATAAAAAAATTGTCACGCAAACAAGCGGTCACCAATATTAACTTACCGATCACGATCCCGCCCGCCTCTTTCCCTGTCCCTATTGCCCCGTTCCCGGTCTCTTCTATCCCGGTCGCCTCGGTCCCGGCGATCCCGGTCGCGGTCCCGGCGGTCCCGGTCCCGCTTGTCGTCTTGTTTGTCTTCTGTGTTTGGCGCTGTGGGGGGAGGCTCGGATAGGTTGAATGGGGGGGGAGGTTCAGAGGAATTGAAGCCGGGCGGTGGTTTTGAGAGTAGAGCTTGGAGCTAAAGGACAAAATAATATTTTATTAGTAAATTATATGATTTCAATTTACTAAATGGTAAACGCAATTCGGTATAAATTAGTACAAATTCACTGAGCGTGTTGGATTTTTCTTTTGTTTAGTTTGAATTAAATTAAAATGTATGTTCCCTGATGTGTCAAAGACACATGAACCAATACTGACCCAATTGTCATCGGGTGAAGATCTGATGACAGGATCTTATAGAAATCTATGCTTAGTTATTTTCTGTATTCCCCTACCTAATATCAGCATTACTTTGATTTATATTTAGTACTTAGGATAAATAAATAAAAACATATGTAAGCAAAATTTCTGTTACATGCATGCCGTGTTTGCCTGTACTCAAACAATCTTATTTTATAACTTGTCATTTATAAGTATTTTTTGTATTGTACCTGTTGGCAAACCTAAATAAATAAATCGAGGGAACTTTTCGAATATTTTAGACACACCTGTAATGACTTGGACTCACCTGGTCTGATAGCGGTGGGGGTTGTTCACTGGACACTTCCGCGTTCGAGGCAAGTTTTCGAATATTTTAGACACACCTGTAATGACTTGGACTCACCTGTCTGATATCGGTGGGGGTTGTTCACTGGACACTTCCGCGTTCGGGGTAAGTTTTCGAATATTTTAGACACACCTGTAATGACTTGGACTCACCTGGTCTGATAGCGGGGGGGGTTGTTCACTGGACACTTCCTCGTTATGAGTATCCTCTGTATCCAGGTCCATCGCGTCGTCGGTTCTCGTCACCTCCGACACCCTTTGCTGCACATGGATAAATTATATGATTAGTAAGTTTATTACAAACTAGCTTTTGCCCGCGACTTCGTCTGCGTGGAATTAGTTCCAGCAGTTCGAGTAAGTATAGCGCCTGGATAAAATCTAATGGCAATAGGGTTGAGCATAATATGTTTAATTGCTTACACCAATTAAAAGGCAATTCATTAATTTTCCCATTTCCACCCCCCTTTTCAACCTCTTTAGGGATGACTTCCGACATAAAAACTATCCTATTAAATATATTTTCACATCACCTATTCGAAAAAGGGCTTTTTCTTCCCCGCTAGGAGGGATCAAAATGGCACTTTTCTTCCCTGCTAGGGGGGGGGTCAAAGTAGCACTTTTCTGTTCTAGGACATGTTTTTTTTTTTTGTATACAATATTTTTAGGTTAAATAATATTTTGGAACATAACAATTTCAAATTTCAATTTGTGAAAAACAGTATGTGTCACAAAATTATATATTGAGTGATAGCATAACTATGAGATGTTTGTAGTCGTACTAACCTGCATCTGTTGATGCTGTGGCGGTGCATGATGCAGCGGCACCCCCCCCACCAGCCCGCCCACGGCCAGCAGCCCGCCCAGGAAGCCCGGCAGCGCCGCCATGCCTGCAACACGACATGACGTTCATATTGTATCTAGCAGAAAAGGCTGCGAACGATGATATTAAAATTAGAAACAAATTTAAAGTGGAAAAATTCGGTGTCTCGGGTGGGAGTTGAACCCAGGACCACCGGATCGCTAGCTCGGTGCTCTTCCATCTGAGCTCCCAAGACCTTAAACAATACAGCGAATATTTCCACAATATTTGCCTTAGGAAAGCTCTAGCGACATCTACCGACACAGCTAACTAACCGAGACAGTGAATTTTTCCACTTTAAATTTGTTTCTTAGCTTAATTAAAAACTATATGTGACTTTTTCAACTAAAAGGTACCACATTGTCGCTAGTCGATAAGGTTTATTTCAAATTGAAGTTATATAGCGCCTTATTGACAGCCGAACAATAAGTACCCTTTTAATTGAGAATGGCACATATTAATATTTACATACGATATCGATGACCGCCGGAGTATCTGAGTGGTAACCAGACCCCTTTATTAATGTCAGGTGACAACCAAATGTCACTAATAGGGGATATTACTGCAATGTTCTGCCACCAGAGTGCAGGACTAGCCTTTTTAGTAAACCGTAGAGTAACTTATACATACTGTACCTTTAACAGGTTTTTGACAAGTTTTCAGAGATAATAAAATATGACATTGATGCATCAAGGCGGTTTGCTTACAGAGGACCTACCGGGAAACGCGAATCCGAAAATTCGCTATCTGCCTCTTTATCGCTCGAATATGCGTGACAGAGATGTGAGATAAATAAATTTTCTTGTTTCACGATAGACCCTCAGATTGTGGTAGTGGTTACGTCGGTAGTGGTCCTACGCAGGGTTTCGCGTATTGCAAAAACATAATTAAACAAAAACCTAATAGTGTTGCCATTATGGTTCGGTTTGGTTTATGGTAGTAAATAGTAATTAACGAGTTTTAGTTGTCACCTAATGAATCTTCAACACAAACAAACATTTATGAAATGAATACTAACCCGGTTGTGGCATAGATTGCATGGACTGTATCGGCTGTGGTGGCATTCCCGGGAATCTCAAGAGTGCGCTGGTCGGCGGCATACCCGCTTCAGGTTGCATACCTGCCAAATATATACTCAGCTTTAACCTTTTGAACGCCAACATAACCCTAAAGTTGTCGTCACTAGTCGTGCCCACAGCATTACGGACAACTAAGTGTTATGGCGGACGTTGTCAAAGTAACCTTCACACTTTCAAGTAAGGTTTACATTAGCTCGCTTGCGCCCAGGACCTTGGCGTGTGAGTGTCATTTTTGTTTATGACATAAAGAATTCAAAAAGTTAATAAGTTACTGTTAAGTTAAGAAATGGATAAATTCCATGATAAAAAGATTCCTGTGTTTTTTCAGGGTATCCAATTTTCATTAGTCCGTTCAGGTGTTTTAGTGTAATGCAGGAACAAACATTGAGATTCGTAATATCAGTAGTGTTAAATATCTAGTTACCAGGAACTTGTTGCGGCATGTTCGGCGGCCGCAAGCCGGGGGGCATGCCCGGCGGCATGCCGGGGGGCAGACCCGGACCCATGCTGCGAACCAAAACAATAATCAGGTCCTATTATAACATGTAACCAATTTGTATTTAGTTGACTTAACTCCTTGAGTTCCACAAACGCAATTTTGCAAAATGACAATGAATATTCAATCCTAAATTTAAAAACTCAAGGTTGCTTTTGTCCAATAATTTTAGACCCCTGGGACTCCCGAGATCAATAAATAAATGCAATAAATAGGTTGTCTAGCTCTAACGTTTGATCATTACAAAAAGTATGGCACCGCGGCGTTATCTACCTCTATTCTCAAAAATGCGTCCATAATATTTTGCACTACTTTAATCAAAATTATCAAATCATAATATATTCATATTCATATTTATTAATAATATACACATACATTACACGTCAAAATACAAAATACAATTACAATTAGTGGAATAACAATAAAAATTCAATTTATTTCAACATCTAAACAATAATAGTAAAATTATTTACAGATGTTCAAAAATATATAATTACAAAATTAAATACTATCATATTATATTATATTCTACATTTCCAATATTTCTTGTATGTCATAAAAGGCGTTGTCAATTAGCCATTCCTTCAATTTACTATAAAATACATTATCATGTGATATCACAGTTATTTTTTCAGGGATAGAATTATATATTATCATTTATTTCAGGCATAGATATAAACTAACACCATCATCATCGTCATCGTCTCCTAGCTGTTTTCCACACACAGCGACTGCGTTCTACTGTTGAATGCGTCGCTGATGCGCTCTTGGGTGACTGTTCTTACGACAATAAACTAAAAGGCTAAAACTAAAAACATCACTTCACTTTAATCTAAATTAATTAATAGCCCGTTAAAGTGTCCCACTGCTGGGCAAAGGCCTCACCCCTTGATCTCCACAACTTCCGCTGTTGTGCTTTCTCCGGCCACTTTAATTTAGGATACAAATTTAAAACATACCCAGGTGGTGGTAACTGCAACGCAGGCATGCCTGGCATTGGTCCAGGCATTGCATTGGGCATGGCATTCTGCATCGCGTTGGGCATTGCGTTCTGCAACGGGTTGGGCATGGCATTGGGCATGGGGGGCATGCCGGCCGGGCCGGGCATGCCCATGGGCATCATGCCGACCATGCCGTCCATTAGGGTCTTGGGTAGGATCTGTGGACGAAATACAATATTAACGTAGAGTTCGTTGCCTGCGTGTTGGAGGTTCTGTGATCTAGCTAAATCTAAAAGTTAAACATTACTGTCTTTATGATTATAAGCAGGAGGTGCTCGTAAAATTCATGCAGGCTCCCTCGTAGGGTCAGGTATATCGTGGGCTAAATCAATACCTCACTAGGGAATGCAAATCGGTTATAACCGTAACCGACATAATCAGTTATAACCGATTATTTTGACAAAATTCCATAACCGTTTATTGGAAAGTCGAATAACCGGAGACGGTTATTTTTGGTTATTTATTTATGACTGAATTTCTATTATAGATTGATCTGCTAATGACTACGAAATCCTGCCTTTTTTGTTTGTGACGCCTGTGACTGTCATTTTTGTCATTTACATTCAAAAACGGATCAAATTTACTTTCCATATTTATGAAATATTTTTATCATGTCTAAGGTCATATTTTACCTTTTACTGTATTTTGTGTTTTTTTTTTAACGAAGACACACATTATTTAATACTGTACTTTTATTTTCGTAATTTTTTTATTTACTTTATTGTAAATTTATCATTTTTTGTCGAAAATAACTGTAACCGATTAAAACCGATTATCGGTTATTTTTCGGGCATAACCGTAACCGAAACCGGTTATGAAGTTTGGCCGGTTATTGCATTCTCTATACCTAACCTTGACATTTATATTTCGCGCCAATAAAATGGGGACTTCTGTAATGTGCTTTAAAGTTTATGGACGTTCTCTATTGGTCGTGCCGGACTGAATATAAACCATTGGCCAGTTTCCCAAAAGCTCGTAACTTGTAAAACAAGCGGAAGTTCCTTGCAAAAAAAGATGTTTAATAGTTTTGCTACGTCACATGGCGACCCTGCCAGTGTAGTTGTGGGAAGGAGGAAGCTATAGGTATAGGTACTAGAGTTGAGGTGACGCCTTTGATTGTTAATTTTCTTTATTTTTTTTTATTTTCTTTATTTAGAAACAAACAGTCTCTTATATTAATAAGTTGTTACAATATAGGGTAATAGACTCATAGACCTACAGTTTCCTAAAAAATAGTATGAAAACCATGTGACTTATATAAATACTAAATTAAACTAGAAATAGAACTTCTAAGTTGTCAAAAACAATGTTACAAAAAAGAAAAAAAACTTTCATTTTAACAATAATAAAATAAAAATAAAAATAAAACTAAAAATAAAAATAAAACAAGAATGGAAGAATAACACAAAAATGGATAAATTGTAACACAGACAAAAGTGCAATTGTTGTTAAATTTTCTAATTAAAGCCTGTTAAAGCCTATTAATACACTTCAAGGTCAGGCGTTTGAAGGTACAAAACTTGTTATTGAAAATATCTAAATTTTGAAATTTTTCATCATACATCCTGCATGCTCTTCTAATGAAACCGTTTCTCGCGTATGAAGTTCGACTACGAGGAATATAAAAGAGGTTCTTCTTTCTACATGCTCGCTCACAACGACGGGGTACTCTAAAGGAAATAGATTTTAATAACTCAGGGGCGTCGATAATGTTGTTAATGACTTTATACAGAATTATAACATCAGTGCGTTCGCGACGCAAGCTCAAGGGAGAAATATTATGTCTTTTCATAGCGGTAGTGTAATCTATGTATTTATTACCAGTGCGATAATCAATTGCTTTTAGAAACTTTTTTTGCACTTTCTCTATTCTATCGCTATGAATTTTATATAGCGGGTTCCACACTGCGCTAGCAAATTCTAATCGACTACGGACATAACTATTAAATAATATCTTATACGTCGAGGGTCTCCTGAAATCCTTACCTACACGCAATATGAAACCTAACTGCTTAAAAGATTTTTTTAAGATATTGTCAATGTGGGGCACAAAGGTAAGCTTTGAGTCCATGATTACGCCGAGGTCACGGATCTGGTTCACACGGGTTAACTCTTTATCGCAAAGATCATACTTGAAATTAATAGTTGTCCTTTTTCTACTAAAGCTAATAACAAAACATTTTGCTGGGTTTAAGAAAAGATTATTTGCGTTACAAAAAGTCTGGAAATCATGTAGATCATTTTGCAGTAACATACAATCGTCTGGATTTCGTATGACTCTAAAAATTTTCGTGTCGTCGGCGTATAAAAGCATGTTTGAGTTCTTGATACATTCAGTGATATCATTCAGGTACAGGACAAATAGTAAAGGCCCCAAATGGGAACCCTGCGGTACACCAGAACTGATAGACCTGTAATGAGAAATATGGCCTCTAACAGCTACAGCCTGCGAGCGATTTTCTACATAAGATTTTATCCAACGGTAAAGATCCCCGCGTATACCAAAATGCCACAGTTTCAAAAGTAAGCGCTCATGACAGACCTTGTCGAAAGCCTTGGCAAAATCGGTATACACAGCGTCCACTTGACAGTTGTTATCTAATGCAGTTAATATGACTTCTGTATATGATAGAAGATTAGTTTCGACACTACGACCGCTGAGAAAACCATGTTGGTTAGAAATGATATGGCGCCGCATAGCAGTAGAACACAGATACGTTACATGGCGACCCTGCTTGTGTAGATGTGGGAAGGAGGAAGCTATAGGCATCGGTACCAGGGTTGAGGTGACGCTTTTGATTGTTTACACATACACGTTACATGGCGACCCTGCCACTGTAATGTGCAGGCTTACCCTGGGAGGCAGCCACGGCGGCAGCGTCTCTTCGTCCACGGCGCCGCCGTCCTCCAGCGCGTCCAGCGACAGCGCCCCGAGCGCCCAGCGCTGCTGCAGCGCGCCCCACGGCAGGTACGACACGCCCAGCTCCGCCTCCCAGTAGTCCTTCCACTTACCCTGGGAGGCAGCCACGGCGGCAGCGTCTCTTCGTCCACGGCGCCGCCGTCCTCCAGCGCGTCCAGCGACAGCGCCCCGAGCGCCCAGCGCTGCTGCAGCGCGCCCCACGGCAGGTACGACACGCCCAGCTCCGCCTCCCAGTAGTCCTTCCACTTACCCTGGGAGGCAGCCACGGCGGCAGCGTCTCTTCGTCCACGGCGCCGCCGTCCTCCAGCGCGTCCAGCGACAGCGCCCCGAGCGCCCAGCGCTGCTGCAGCGCGCCCCACGGCAGGTACGACACGCCCAGCTCCGCCTCCCAGTAGTCCTTCCACTTACCCTGGGAGGCAGCCACGGCGGCAGCGTCTCTTCGTCCACGGCGCCGCCGTCCTCCAGCGCGTCCAGCGACAGCGCCCCGAGCGCCCAGCGCTGCTGCAGCGCGCCCCACGGCAGGTACGACACGCCCAGCTCCGCCTCCCAGTAGTCCTTCCACTTACCCTGGGAGGCAGCCACGGCGGCAGCGTCTCTTCGTCCACGGCGCCGCCGTCCTCCAGCGCGTCCAGCGACAGCGCCCCGAGCGCCCAGCGCTGCTGCAGCGCGCCCCACGGCAGGTACGACACGCCCAGCTCCGCCTCCCAGTAGTCCTTCCACTTACCCTGGGAGGCAGCCACGGCGGCAGCGTCTCTTCGTCCACGGCGCCGCCGTCCTCCAGCGCGTCCAGCGACAGCGCCCCGAGCGCCCAGCGCTGCTGCAGCGCGCCCCACGGCAGGTACGACACGCCCAGCTCCGCCTCCCAGTAGTCCTTCCACTCGCGCCCCTTCACGCCTTTGCCGGGCGCCCACGCCACCTGGTTACACGACGGATGATAAATACCAAAGATAGATATAACTCCGTAATAGATGTTTACAGTCTAAGTAAAAAACGTGCCTCGAAAATCAAGAAAATTTTATTCTCGTTCAGAGGGCGCCACTAGTTTTGGCCCACTGTCGTATAGATGGCGTTGACTGTTTCGTTTGTTATTTAACAATTTTAACGCATATCAGTGAAAGAACATGGGTCAAAATCATAAAAATAATTAATGCAATTAAAAAAAAACATTTATCTATATTTAAATACATTTTATCGTATTTTTATAAATCTTAATTTTTAGTTTTAAAGTGTGTCGACAGATGGCAGTGAATTTACTGGGGTTACAAAATTTACTATGACAGTACCGCTCTAGTATAAGTTACTCTATGTAAATACTTACTTGTCATAATAGGGACGATGACACGTGTTGGATTTTATAACAAAATCTAGTAAAATAGATAGCAAATGAGCAATTTATCACAATTATGTGGATAATCAAATTTGGTTTTATAAAAAGGGACCTTATTGTCGATGGCGCTCACGCCATTATTAACGATGCTCTGATATAAATACAATGCCGCGCGACGCTGTGCGGCGTGAGCGCCATTGACAATAAGGTCCCTTTTCATAGAAAATGCCCCAAGTAAAATATGGAAATAATACAAAAATACAGGACCTGAAAGTTTCAAAATTTAAGTTTTTTTTTAACTTCCAAAAAAGAAAAAAGTAAGACTACATTTTATCCAAAAAAAGATTGTATAGCAACGCAATATTAGACCAACAAAAACGAAATTATTTTGTCCATACTTCAAGATGGGCTCTCGTTCTCTTATCGTTCGTTAGGAGCGTTTCGCGTATGAAGGACCACTGTCGGACTTTGACTATCATTTCTCACTTTTGTATTGGTCTAATGCAATGGATACCCATAGACATTTGATACCAAAAACAAACCTGATCGATTGATACCAAATTTGTCATCTAACCTATTTGAAAGACGAAG
This sequence comes from Cydia strobilella, assembly GCF_947568885.1. Classification (NCBI taxonomy): domain Eukaryota; kingdom Metazoa; phylum Arthropoda; class Insecta; order Lepidoptera; family Tortricidae; genus Cydia; species Cydia strobilella. Next base: position 17,545,047 of record NC_086050.1, read on the forward strand.
CCGTGGAATAGAATAGAGGTAATTTGAAGATTTGATTCTAAAATAACTTATACGCTCTCTTTACATATGTGGCTGCGATAGTGCGCAACCTTAGTATAACGTACCTATTAGTTTGTATCATGTCACTACCTGTGAGTTCCTATAATTGGCTTCCTGTATCAACTATAATTTTTATGTTAATGTCACAGCTGTTGGATCTCCAAATAAATAAAATAAAATAAAAATAATATTGGCTTCGGTTACCGCGATGGTTACTCATGAAATAAAACTATGAAAACGGATTGGAACGGACGGGTGACCCGTTGACCACGAACGCTGTAAAGAGTTCGAAACGTCGGGATGTATTATAAATTCAATATACGCGATATAATCCGTTTTCATAGTTTTATTTCATAAATAAAAATAAGTTATAAAATATAACTCACGGCAATTTCTTTAGAGTGCAGCTTATGTTTGTTGAGCGTAGTGAGGGCCTTGTGCGCGTCGCGGCGGCGCTCCATGACCACGAAGGCGCAGCCGCGGGGCGCCACCACGTCGATGGAGGTCACGCCGCCCACGGCGCCGAACAGGTCCGACAGCTCCTCCTGAGTGGCCAGCTTCGACAAGTGGCCTACCCACAGTGTTGTGCTGCATACTGAAAGGATCATTTCATTTTAGTGTGCGTCCCAACTTGAACATGTCATGCTCGCTTAATTAGTATTTTATACAATCGTGATATAATAGAGAGCTTTTCAGTCGAGTTCCGTGTTTAAGCAACGAAGCTTGCTGAGTTGCTTAAGTTAAGGTACGAGATTGAAAAGCTTGATTATATCACTATTGTATACAATACTTTTTCTACGAGACAAAAAAAAATACTTTCAACTAGTAGAATCATATACTTAAGTAAACAAACCAAAAGTATACAGCTAAGATACGCGAGCTGCCGCTGCCCGCGATACCTTCATACTCGTATGCGCACCGGCCGCCGGGGGCGCCGGGCCCGGGGTTGGTCAACGACACCTCCTCGTAACTCATGAGACCCTGGTACCTGCTCCGCGCTAAATTCAATTTTAAGACAGTTTTTTTCTCGATTTTGGCCACCGTAGCCTATGGAGACTAACAAGCAACGCTAAGCGGTTTTCGTAGGATATGGATGTTGCTATATGAAGGGTGTCACATGCGCGTTTATGACTTATGAAGCAATTGTTGGCCAACCAATCACAAAGCAGATACGACGCAGCAGCGTGTTTAAGTAGACTAATTTGCATTGAATCGAGTCTCCTTAAACAAGAAATATTTTACTGAAATGTATGAAGTTCTATTTTCAAAATTTTTATAATTGACTAAACCGTATCGATAAAATTCTTATGCTTGAGTCGGAAGTGCCATAGACTATCCAACGTTGAAAAGAGTAAGGTTGTAGTGTTGCATGTGAAGTCGTAATACACAGATTATACTCGACGAGTAGAAAAAAGTCTTTGCTTACGGTGGCGTCGTTGATCGGGTCGCCACTTTCCCGAATGAAGGTTGAGGGAGACGATGGTTGAGATACGCGTCATACTCGTGAACGGGTGCTGTTTGTGGAGACCGGTCTGTTTAAGTTTACACGGGCTTCATTTTACCTATGTAACTTTACTTTTGAGTGGCATTAACGTGAGGCACTTCATTCGGTTCTTGTCTGTTTGTCTGATTTAATATCTTGTCTTTTTATTAATTATATAACAATTCAAGTCTTGGAGACCCTTTACATCTCTGGATAATTTGATGATCTTTTTTATTATTATATACATTTTATCTCTGACACCTAGAGACTTTTACATCTCTAAACAATTTTAGTACTTCTGTTATTTGTATAGTTTTTATTAGTTTTTTTTCTTGTGTAATTTAACATTTATATTTATGTAATTACTTTTTTGTAATTTTGGGTTAATTTTATTGTTTGTAAAAATTGACATGTTAAAGTGCCCCTGTGGCCTATTTGCTGAATAAATGTTTGTTGTTTGATGTCCAGGCCCCTATTTCACCACGGTGACATGTGCGACAATTGTCGTCATTACTGTTCCTAACATCACAGGCCTCCATGGGCTACGCTTACCGCTTACCATCGGGCGGGCGGTGTGCTTGTTTGCCACCAATATTTTAATTAAGGCAACGCCTATTATGCGTGGCGCGTCATAGTGAGTCGCGCGAGGCAGATCTGCTTCGCGAGGAAAATTCTTCGCGAGGTGGCTCGCCTACTCGAGAATCGCTCTCAAATGAACGAACATTGCACATTGACGCAAACTTTTAGCAAACAATAAAATTTGACACACAGTCGGTTACAACATGGAGAACCTAAAATTTGGATCTACATCAAAATTATTGTAAGATAGATGCATCGGTTTCGAATAATAAAATTCCTTATTAATCGTGGCCGGAATTTAAACGATATTAAAAATCCTAAAAATCCAATACATAAATGGGGATTTTCAGAAAGAATGGTAGCAATTACTTTTTTTTTCCTACAACCATTAACTCTTGGGAAAATTTTTTAGGGACTTTTTTTTTTCATTTTAAATCAATAGTTCTCGTGATTCCGAGTAAAAATAATCCAAAAGTTGATGGATTTTCGATAAAAAGTAAATAGTACACTTTAAGTGAAAATGCCCAAATACAAAAAAAAGTTAAAAAGATATTAAATAAGATAACTTACCACTTAAATTCTCCTTCTTTATTGGTGGTAACCCTTTCTTCTCCCGTTCCCTTTGCTTCTCTTTGTCAGCTTCCCTCTCTTTGTGACTCTTATTATCCTTAGTTCTATCACGATCCCGTTCTCTGAAAATAAGTATATTATTCTTATCCAATTTGTTCTTAGCAGCGACAATTTAGAAGTTCAAGTGCAGAAACAAAAATTAAAATAAATAAATATATATATATATATATTCGGTAATCCGGTTATACCATGCACATTGGAGGATTTGCCGCGAGCTGTTATTTCTATCCTTGTCTCACCTGTCCCGTTCCTTGTCTCGCCTCCGCCGCGGCGAGCGACTGGAGCGAGAGCGAGAGCGAGTGCGCCGGCGCCGGCCGCCGCGCGAGCGTGAGCGAGAGCGATGCCTCCTCCGCGGAGACGGACTCCTGCGACAGCATATTACATTAACAAGGGGCGTAAACCCAGCAAATTAGAAGGGAACAAAAGATAAGGCACCCCGCGCGAAACATGCGACGGAAGATCAGACCTCTACGCGGGTTTGAACGTGTGCTGCCCTTCCGCGGCGCCACTATAATGAAAATCAGTTACAGTAAAATCTTGATAATCCGGCACTTCCGATGGTCCGGTATACCCAGTAATCCGGCACTAAAATTAGGGTACAATTTACCATGTGCGCTAATGCGCTTACATTATCACACTTCAAACTTTATAAATGACTAAGACGCCTAAGTTTCTTTGAATTTAGTATTGACTTGACGACTCCATCTGTGGACTGCTGAATGTTTATGGCTGTATCTGTAATAGGGAATAAAATAATGGGCCTTGAAAGTGGCTCTGCTGGGGAACATACTCTGCAGCTGAGCGACTTAGCGCCACTTGGGTTACCATGGTTACCACTACAATTTAACACTAGGTTAACAGTTTAACTTCTTAACCCCGGGTTAGTGGGATGGTGTAAGTGGCGCTTGGTACTCATAGATATAAATGAGTATTGTCGATTAATTATCAGATACCGTATGAAAGGTGAATCTGACCTGGAGTCATTAGCGTCAGGTATTTCAATAACCTGCGGCCCTGTCTCTACAAACTCGATGTCAGATTCCACCATGTCATCTTTGGACTCGTTCTGTTTCTGCTGTTCTTTGTTCTGAAAAAAAAAAAGAATTATTATTTGATTAATTGAAATTTACACTTGTTTTTTTTTTGGCAGATTCTAATAAATTTTAGTAGGTTTGAAGAATTTTTCACTCTGGTCGGCGAAATCCAATTTTAGCCGGAAAGCACCTAGTTTGTTTTTATAAAAAAGTATTCAGTTTTTGTATACATTGCATATACATACTCACCAAAAACGGTTGGTTTTGATTCTGCTGTAGTTCTGACATCATTGGCATTAAATTCTAAAAACATAAGACATTAAGTTAGCATAGGAAGGGACTACGTTTCATGAGATTAAACTTTAAAGTTGACATGAAAATAATCAAAAAAAATTGAGCTGAATTACACAAGTTAAAACTACTAGGTTTTTTTAAAAATAGAACCTCTTTTTTGTATTGGTTAAAAATTTAGCATGTCACCTGGGCCATAAAGACGAGTTATCATCCATATCGACTCAGTAGTTTTGATGAAAGGTGAGACTCAAGCCACAGACTGCTAAAATTTCATTATAAGACATCTTTTTGTTTTCGCGATAGGTAAAATAAGTTTTTGGGAAAAACTTCCTTTTTAGGGTTCCGTACCGTACCCAAAGGGTAAAAACTGTCTGTCTGTCACCAGGCTGTATCTCATGAACCGTGATAGCTAGAGAGTTGAAATTTTCACAGATGATGTATTTCTATTGCCGCTATAACAACAAATACTAAAAAGTACGGAACCCTCGGTACGCGAGTCCGACTCGCACTTGGCCTGTTTTTAGTAGACGCTATTATTGGTGACTATACTTTTCTTTCCACAGGCAATACTCATGGAGACAATTCTAACAATCCCAAACACAATTAGTTTGCGTTGTTTTATCACAGAGTAGCCATGGCCACCTCCTGTCTCCATCATCAGATCAGAGCTCCTTGTCATCGTAATATTGCATATTCATCCGATTTTTTTTTAATACCACGACCGTGGCAAACAAGCATACGGCCCGCCTGATGGTAAGCTGTCACCGTAGCCTATAGACGCCTGCAACACCAGAGATATTACATGCGCGTTGCCGACCCTTTACATACGTATGCAAAATTTCAGCTCGATCGGAAATCGGGAAGTGGGTAAAATTTAGTTCCCAAGATATGACCAACACTAACTAACATACATACATACACACTAACAGGACAGGTTAAAAACAGGCCAAGTGCGAGTCGGACTCGCGCACCGAGGGTTCCGTAATTTTTAGTATTTGTTGTTATAGCGGCAACAGAAATACATGATCCGTGAAAATTTCAACTGTCTAGCTATAACGGTTCATGAGATACATGCAGCCTGGTGACAGACAGACGGACAGCGGAGTCTTAGTAATAGGGTCCCGTTTTTACCCTTTGGGTACGGAACCCTAATAAAAGCTTGTAAAAATTACTTACAGGTATCTGCATTCCCGACATTCCAGTCATGAGTTGCATTTGCGCCTGAAGGCTCTGTAGCTGCCGCATTATCTCAGGATTCGTCAGTATACTGCAACAAAACAATGGTGTATTAGAGTGATAAAACTGCACACTCCATAGTAATATTATAAATGCGAAAGTGTGTCTGTCTGTCTGTTACCTCTTCACGCTTAAACCGCTGAACCGATTTAGATTAAATTTGGTATAGAGATAGTTTGAGTCCCGGGGAAGGACATAGGGTACTTTTTATCCCAGAAATCATCCTTTAAGGGCGTGAATACGGGGGTGGAAGTTTGTATAGGAAATCGATAAAAAGCAGATTGGATAAAAAATAAGCTACCATCATCTTCCTCGCGTTGTCCTGGCATTTTGCCACGGCTCATGGGAGCCTGGTGGGGTCCGCTTGACAACTAATCCCAAGAATTGGAGTAGGCACTAGTTTCTACGAAAGCGACTGCCATCTGACCTTCCAACCCAGAGGGTAAACTAGGCCTTATTGGGATTTAGTCCGGTTTCCTCACGATGTTTTCCTTCACCGTAAAGCGACTGGTAAATATCAAATGATATTTCGTACATAAGTTCCGAAAAACTCATCGGTACGAGCCGGGGTATGAACCCGCGACCTCCGGATTGCAAGTTGCATACTCTTACCGGTAGGCCACCAGCGCTTTTTATAAAAAATAAGCTACCCAAGTCCCAAATTACTTTTAATTTAGTGGTTAAATAAAGTTCATAAAAACTGGTTATACGTGACGTTTTCAACCAAAAGGTACCACATTGTCGCTAGTTGATAAGGTTTATTTCAAATTGAAGTTATATTGAAATAGAGTCTTATTGACAGCCGACAATAAGTCCCCTTTGGTTGAGAGTGGCACATACCTTCCCAATGGCAATGTGTCAGCGGTCTGCTGCGGCTGGGTATGTGTCGAATGCGACGCATGTGTGGAGTGTGTGGAGTGTGTAGCGTGCGACGTGTGCGTGTCGTGTCCGCCGTCGTCATCACTCTCGTATTCAAAGTCGTTGGAAAGGAGTTTGCGGTTGAACTTGACGCCTTGGTTGCCTGACGGTTGGTCCTGGAACTAAAAAGAGAATGTTCTTTTATAGAGAATGTTCATAGAGACTATCAGTCATGAAGAAATAAAGAAGATAGTGTGCTATGTGCCCTACACCAAACACTGAAGGGTGGAGTCCCTTACTAATGGCCAGAACTTCCCCTACTAAAGTCAATGGGTAAAGGTAATGGTTAAAACCAATAAATAATCGTAATGTGATGTAGAAAATTAGAAAACGCTCAATACTCAAGAAAACAGCAAATTTCTACTGTCACTGTACTGTTAAAAATATATTAAATTTCAACAGCAATAGGGGGTATTACTGCAATGTTCTGCCACCAGAGTGCAGCACTAGCCTTTTTAGTAAACCATAGAGTATCTTATACATACTGTGCCTTTAACAGTTTTTTGACAAGTTTTCAGAGACAATAAAATATGACATTGATGCATCAAGGCGGTTTGTTTACAGAGGATCTACCGGGAAACGCAAATCCGAAATTTCCATATCTGCCTCTTTATCGCTCGAATATGCAAGAGTGACAGAGATGTTAGATAACGAAATTTCGATTTTCTAGTTTCGCGATAGGCCCTCAGAATGTGGTAGTGGTGCACTCTACGCAGAGTTTCGCGTAATATTCCCTATTCAGTCCCAGTTATCGAAATTGCAAGTTGTTTATAAAAAAAATTGGCAAAAAAAAGAGGAAAATGCATATTTTCAAATATAATCATAAGCTAACAGAGATTAAGTGTATATACTAAGCAAACTTACAGAATCACCCATAGGAGAGTTGTCCGGAGGAGTGTGTAGCGGAGCCGGTACTGGGGATATCTTCTTGTCCGAGTTGTGGCTGGTGTTCAGTGTTAGACTGCTCCCTGGATACGGAAATAATATTTCTTATTGTTAAATGTTGATGTTATAAACACAATATAACCCTTGATGAGACCGCTTTGAGAGCCAGGTATCAATCACAAAAACTATTAGCGGTTTTTCATTTTGCTGGTAATTGCAAATCAAAGTCAAACACAATTAACACAATTTACTGCAGATTTTGACTGGAATATATGATATTTTTGTGTGGATATTTGAGTTGCAAAATAGCAAAGTTGTCATGACGATAATGTGATAATTATCAATTTGATAATAACATAAAATTTACGAAATATAATTAGATTGTTACATGATGATTATCTTATATTTCAATGGTTAATAAAAAAAAAAAAACAATATTAGGTCAGTTTTTTTGTACATAGCAAAAAACATTATTTTTGACTATCAAAGAATTCAAAGAAAATAAATATAGCACCATCCATATTTATCGGATAATTATCGCGATGATTATCAAAGACTAAAATTTCAACTGCAGCTATCACGATTCATGACACAGCCTGGTGACAGACAGACAGTGGAGTCTTAGTAATAGGGTCCCCCTAGGGTTTTACCCTTTGGGAACGGAACCCTAAAATATATATATTTTTTTTTTTTTTTCAACCAGAACCATAAAAAAATTATTTCAGTGTTTTCATGCTCACCATTAGCAGTGTTATTCTGTTGTTGCTGGATCTCCTGGTGCAGCGGGTGGTTAGGATCCGCCATATCCATCAGCGGCTGGATCACCTCCGGACCAAACACATTGTTCTTCTGCCACAGGTTTAGCACTCGGATGATGTTACCCTGGAATTGATATATTAAGAGCATCAGTATTTTTGTCAGTTAAGTCATCAATAGCGAATGTATGAGAATTGTAAAGGGAATATTCAAAGGGCTAGTGGAGGTAACAGCACCACTTTTCAGCCCGGCCACATCAGGTTTCTAGGAGCGTAGGAACCCCACTACAAGGATCAGAACTCAAACTGCGGTGCGCTATTTTTGCAAATGGAACTTCACTGAGAGCACGGTCTAGTTTGTGATGCACACTAACAAAAATTTGCCAAGAAAAATTAAATTTTGAATTGGTTAACTAAAGATTAAAATTACAATGGAAAGGAAGGCCATTTTATAAGCTGCTAGGAAGCTACACATTCAATTTACCGAAAACATATATAAATATCCAAATCACAAAACAAAAAATATAACTACATAATAGTTAATAAAACTTACATTAATATACTTTAGATGAGAGGTTTTTACATTAATTCCCTATTATAGTATTACTTTTTTGCACTTTTATATAATTTTGTAGGCGGTAGCATTCTCATTAATGGGAATTGATACTCCACATCCCCATTAATATATTAAAATTGTAAATTAAATTCTGTGTGTATTCATGTCCATCCAACCCCATTCGCATTTATTTAGTTTTAAGTGGAGCTTTTGACTTTATGATTTTTAGCATAATCAACAATGTCAAGAGTGATAAGTCATAACCTACAATATTTGACACTTACCTTATTTTCAGGAGGGCATCTGAACAGGTTCGCGAAGGTCTGCTGCATGTTCTTAGCGAACCGCGGCGCGAACACATCTTTATCCTGCCCAAATTGGTGTCGCGACTGCCGTACTATCGAATCTATCACGTATAAACCAGGCACTTTATACTCTGGCTTGCACTTTTGAATGAACTTTTCTACACTATGTACGACGTGCTTGTAGAACTTTATAGCCTTAATAGCACCCCTTGTGATAGCACTCATCTTTGCCTTCGAGATCGGAGGCTTGTTGTCGTACAACCCGGATAACTGTAAGGAAAATACACAAGTTAGAAAGATGCCACGGACCATTACGATATCGCGATGTAACACCGCACATACCTCCGCGTTGAACGCCTTCACTTCTGGCATATCCATTTTGCTGTATTGTTTCTTTTGTCTTATTAAACTATACTTAATCAATTATACTCCTAGAATTAGAAACTAGCGTTAGGATAATCATTTTCGTGAACAAATCAACATGCTCAAAATTACAAAATGGCGTGCAGAAGCAAACTGAGTACTGAGCAAACTTCCATAGACTTGACAACGATTGTCTATGATTCTTGACTTCATTTATAGATTTAAAATAACCTGTAAAATATAATTTTTGTTATTTAATTTTAATAACTGTATCATGTGCTGAATGAGCCTCAAATTTAACATATAAGTCAATCATTTTCATTGCAAGTTTGTCAAAGGACTGTCTCATTTCAAACATAGACAGAGAGGATCATACTATCTTTGTCTTACACTAGTACTAGCGCCCAAAAGAAAGGGATGAGTATAATTTTCCTGGTTGTAACTGACTGACAAATTGGTTTGACCAACTATATTTTACGGTTGCCGTTCGGCAGTATGACCAACAAGCTTAGTCTACCAAAAGGCATAAAAAAGTACTTAAAAAGTCAATGTCATGTCAAGACAACTGTCAAGTGTCAATTTCAATTGAACATTTCGCTTTGCTTGGCTTGCCAAAAAGAGTATTGTTATTTTTACACCGTTTTTACAGTAATATCAGTGTTTATCACCAATAGGTATTAGCATGGCTGACGAATATGCTGCAGTCAAAAGAGGAAAACTTGTTTTAAAAGGCGACAAACCAAAGTAGGTTTAATAAACTTTAAGAATCTACAGTTGTTTCCATAATTAACCTAATCATTGCTATAAATTTGTTTCAGAGCGAAAAAGCGTAAACACAAGAAGAATAAAGACAAATCGGACAGTTCTAAAGTAGACGAAGATTTTATTAAGCACGGAGGATGGTGGAAAGTGGAGAAAATCGAAGATGTAGTCGGTTCCATTTCAATCGAGTTTGGGAACAATGCTTACATTTCGGCGCTTGATAATGGCCTGTTCACGGTTGGAGCGCCTCACGGGGACGGCGAAGGGCCGGCGCCAGAGGAGATATTCACCGCTTTCCCAGCTGGAGAAACGAAGTTTGCCCTTAAGTCCGGTTATGGGAAATATCTGGGAGTGTCGAAGGAGGGAGTGGTGATTGGGAGGTCTGACGCGGTGGGGCCAATGGAGCAATGGGAGCCGGTGTGGCAAGAAGGTCGAGTATTATTTCTATAGTTTACACTCACTAATCTTCTATGCCCATCCTATCAATGTCTATGGTAAGCCTAGTTGATGATAATCCTGAATTATGGAATTTAAGTAACTATCTATTATATAAATTATTCTCTAGTTCAACATGCTTTACCAATTTTACTTCAGAAGTTGAATTTGTATAAGATTGTGCCCTAATAGCCTGGGTCCACACAGAGCGAGCAAACTGCCCTCGGCCGAGGCGGCGCGCGCGGAGCATGTCTACACTGGTTGTTTTGTGCGCGAGGAAACTACCCTGGTTGTTTTGTGCACGAGGAAATTGCCTCGCAAGTATGCTCGCTCTGTGAACCCGGCTAATTTTTTTTTCTGATAAAAGCTTCTAGTCTTACTGTCATGAACTTTTTTTTTTTATTTATATTTGTATAAAGTGTACCCAAAGAAACTGTTAGCAAAATTGTTAAAATTTTTGGTACAATTTAATTGTAATCTGTCTAAAACATAAGTCATTCATTCTTGAGGATTTTCCCTAATCTATGTCCAACTTTTTTTACTTACCATCTCTTCACAATTATTTAATAGGCAAAACAGCAATCCTCAGCGCCCTAAACAAATTCATGTGTGTGAGCCCGGAGGATGATTCCGTTGTAGCTCGGAATGCAGCAGCGGGAGATACAGAGTTCTGCAGCATACGCAGCAACAAAACAAAGGAGGTGAACACTGTGGTGCTGCCGGACGAGGAGCAAGGGAACCTTAATGAGGTGGAAGTTAACTATGTGTGAGTTTGTAACTTTTCACATCATATTGTTCCTGTAGCCTTTTAATTTGTTCGAAATTGTTCCTGTAGGCCCACAGAATAACTAATAGTACTACACAGAAAATTCACTCCTTCACAAAAGTCAGATTTAGGTATAAAATTATACCTATACTCGCCGCCTACAAGCAAAATTTAAACTTATAACCGCACACAATGAATCTTCTTTGTTTGAAATTTAGTTGGTTTGAAAAGCTCCTCATTTGGGGTGAGATAAATACGAAATGACCATAAAAGGTAGCCTTCAGGAACATAATGTTGAATTCTCATAATGTTGGATTCTCGAAATGTTGGATTCGGATCCTATATAAGTGGCTTACCGCGTGCGCCCGCGAGGGACTAAACATACGCAATGCGACAATATGATTGGTCGAATAGATTTGTAGCCCACCATAAATCATACTTTACGGTGGAGTTACGTAACTCTTAGTAAGATTTTTAGGACATAAGGTGAAATTGCGACGCTTATATTGAACAGAATAGGGAAGTTTATCTATCCACCTTTTATCGAAATTTGTAAAAAAAATATTTTACTTAAAAATTAGTCTTAAAATTTAGTGTTTTTGTTATTATTCTTTTTTTTTTTTTTTTAAACATTAACTTGACCTGTATTGCCGCGATGTTCATCATTTGTATTTTTTCTGTGATCAACCAAGTTACGGACCCAAAATGCACTTAGAAAATAAACCATTCTGTTTAATTTCAGGAGAAAATTCCAGAAATTCCAGGATAAAAAACTCAAACTAAACGATGGGGCAGTTTCTGAGCTGAAGAGAGCTAAGGCAGAGGGCACTTTGCATGAGACGCTGCTTGACAGACGGAGCAAGATGAAAGCGGATAGATATTGTAAATAACTTTATAAATATAGGTGTTTAAGAATCATTTTTGTTTGTTTTAAATGTGAACCTAACCCATTTTTACACACTTACTAACGTTATCCCAAGAAAAAACTCAGGATTATTGCTACATGGACTGGCAGAATCTAGCAATTCTAGCATAATTATGACTTGTAAACTTAACAATGTAAAAGCTTGAGGTCGTTATCTCGAAGATAGTCTTGATAGCGCGATTCAGAATTTTTACAACATGGAACAGCGCCATTTAGCGTGTGATTAATAAACTAAACAAAAGTGGTGTGACCCGGGCGTCACATGAAAAATCTTTATTACAGGGAACAGCGCCATCTCGCTTTCAATTAGTATATATAATACTCTAATGTCTAAGGGTGGTATTCATTCAAAGAGTAGTATAATATTATTCATTCCTATATATTATACTACTCTTTGGTGGTATTCCACATCCTGTCCAATTTATTTGTTCTCAATGTCATTGCGTCTCACTCTCTCATTAGGCAAAATGTGAGACCCAATACACATTGGACAAAGAAATTGGATAGGTGTATTACCATCCTAATGCAGTCATTCATTCATAACATAACAAGGGCCTACACAGCATAGGACTAATTTAAATTGAGTATTTCCATCTCAGCCACACTCCAATAGAGTAAAAGAAGTAAGAAGGATCAAGGATGCTCAGGGGGTAGACTTTTGAACCCAAGGGGTAGAATTTCGATCCCTAAGGAGTATTTCTTTTCGCTCGAAAATGCAAGAGCAATAGCATGCCTTAAAGAATACAGTCTGGTAAAAAATAGGCAACAATGAAAGTGGCAACACTGTAGTGTCGTCCCGTTTTTCTTAAGGCCAACTTAAGGCTGTAACACACCGTCGCACCGCACCAAGGTCATTGTGCGACGCATCCATAAGGAAGAGCGATATCTCTTTCTCACTCTTACTTATAGGTGCGTCGCACAATGACTTTGGTGCGGTGCGATGGTGTGTTACGGCCATTAGATTGATTTGAAAGGGACGACACTACAGTGTTGCCACTTTTTAACCTTGCGTCTACCACGCTGTCAAAAATCTACCCAGGCCGGAGAGATCTCCGGCAAAATTTTTATTACCCCTATCTACCCTACCCAGGCCTCAACCGCGCGGGGCCCCCTTATATGACACGGTTTTTTCGGAGCACGCGAGCAAACCTCTTGTCCCTACTTTATCGCTCGTATTTCATAAGTGTTATACTTTTGTTTAACAATGCGTATGTTTTTTGGAAGAGCATGAAACAGGCTTAATTTTGTTTATATTGGAAATACTATACTTAACATATTATTTCATTACAGAAACCATGGCATTTGACATTCTCTATAAATATGCTCGTAAATTATGATAGTGATTTATAATTATAACTTGTTTTATATATTCTGGCTCTCAAAGATATAGGCTATCGACAAATGTATATTACTTGAGGATATACCTGTAAGATTATGATTTTCAACGCTATTGGAAACCGTTTGACGCACCGACTCGCGTAACAGCGGAACTTTGACTGCTTGTAACAGTTGTAACTTTTCGTATTTCGTATCGTATGTAAAGTGAAGTTATATTCAGCACCAATCTATAGCTCATTTCATTGCGTTTGTATTGGATGACGACTAATGGAATATAATACGTATTTTTATTTAAATAAAGCTGCTTTTCGACTGCAGGTATCAAGACAGGAGATCTCCGGCAGTAACAAATTAAGGGTTACAAATTGGGTACAAAATACTTGCCGGAGATCTCCGGCCTGGGTAGATAGAGGGGTGCTTTTTTCTCAAAGCCTGGACAAATGCGTATGCCTTTTTTTTGGCCGGAGATCTCCGTCTTGGGTAGACGACAGGTTAATTTCTACTCTTTTTTGCCAGACTGTAAAGTAAGCTATAAGTGGCTATAAGTTGGTATAAGCATGCCCCCAGCCCCCAGTAACCTTTGCAGTAACCGTTAAAAAAATGAACCGAACGCGCCAGATGGCGTTGCAGCGTTGTGGTGACATATTTTGTTCAACGTTCGACACCAAAGAGTAAAGTAAGTATAATTGCTTAACCATATAAACCAATCATAATTCCGTCCCTCTTGGGCGCACGCGGTACTCGCGGTAGGCCACTTCTATAGGATCCTACCTTCTACGAACAGTACGAACAAAACGCTTGTTTGTTTTGTTTGCATTGTACTTAGAGCAAAGCAATAACAAAACGTTCGTTTATAGCCACCGTTTGAGTTTTTCTTCCGCTGTGTCTGCTGTTTGATTTTAGAATTTAACACATATTTTAAATAACTTGTCGATTTGAAAAACATCAAAAAATAAATTAAAAGTACATTCTGCTTTCACGCTGTTTCTCACCATATAGCTCAGGTGAGGGTTTTTTACAGAGAAACCATTATAGTTGTTTTTCTTAGAATCGTATCACCTGACAGTGTAAATTTCAGTGTTCGTGATGTACCTGTACTCTTTATATTAATGTAATCTCATTACCTAGTTATAAGACGTGCTCATTGAGATCGTTGTCCTCCTTTTTTTCTCCACATTGATTTTTTATTTCAGGTTATTATCGACCTGTCAAGAAGACATTTTTCGTCAAGCTGTGCACGCAAAATTCGCAAAATAGGAGACGAAAACCCTTTTAAGTTTTCAAATTTCATATCAAATCTGCCACCAATAGTAAGTTATTTTATCTTATTATAATATGTAACTCTAATTAGGCCAAATTGCTTATAATGTTGTTTTAAGATGGATAAATTCTTGCATACATTTTACATTTTGCTTGGAAGGTATTTATGATGTAAACAACGTTGAAAATGGTTGAGTCGGCAAGAATTATTGTTGAATCATAGGTTTATTTGATAGTTTTAACAATTGAGACCACCTCATATTCAAATATAACCTATAAATGCAGTATGAGTATCAGCTGAATTTGTGACAGATACAACAATGCTCGTGTTTTATAAATAAAGGACCGTTGCAGTGGGTTTTGCTATGTAAATTAATACTTTTAATATTCATTCTCTATGCACATATTTTTTTATTGAAAATTACTGTATAAAAAATAATAATAGTCTATTGTTAAATATGTATTGACTCTTGAATGGCTGGAATGTATGAAATAACTAAGGTTCTTGCCTCATGATAAGATTAATGGCGTTTTTAAACTGATTATTGTGTTTGTAGGTTAAAATGACATATTTTTCAACAATGTTTGCCAAATGATTAATGATAGTCATTAATAAAATTATAATATTCTCATTTCTTAGTCATCCTTCAGATATTCCTATGTTGATCTAGGTAAACCTTTCGAGACCCGGACAAATATGGCAACATACAATGACATACAATATGGCGACGATAATAGGGTACTTATAGCTGGCTCCCCAGGGAGCCGACAGGTCTCGAAAGGTTAAACACTGGACTTGTTTAAAATTAGACATGGGGTGTTAATTTGCTGAATATCAATATTTGGCAAATTCCAGCAAACTATTTGGTTCATCTATATTTCTTTAACATTCTCCATTTGATCCAAACCATTTGAAAAAGTTTCAATTAGCAGCTAAAGATTAATCGCTTATTTTTATAAATAAACAGGGCAAAAGCTTAGCCAAATAATCAAAACGGGCTCCAAATGTGTTATCCTGCATTTTAATGACAATGGGAAGCCATAACCTGGCAAAGAGTAAATTAAAATGTTTCTGAGCTTACATTTGACAGTGTTGCAACCAGACAAACAATAAGAAATATTTGCCTAATACAAAAAAAAAATACTTACAAGACTTTATTTCATAAAATACACAATGTCTATGATCTAAGGCAGGGGTCGGCAACCTTTTAGCATCCAAGGGCCACATAGCGGTTAGCAAAATTGCAGCGGGCTGCACACTGTAAATAATTCGTGAATTTATAAGACAAAAGATACTACATTGTCGTTTGTCAAAAAGGACTACTTTTAATATACATTTTTATGCGGAGTGCCGAAATTCAGAGCGCGCTTCGCCCGCTCTTACATGCAGGGCGCATGCGGCGCCCCTCACACTTAAAGGTCGGGCGAAGCTCTTGACGACAAACGACAAGCTCTTAGGTCACCAGCGCTCATCAACATCAACAACAACAATATACATAGTATATTAATACAGGAAAAAATATCTGTGTTCAAATGAATGCCTTTACTGAGATTTGAATCCGAGGATCACCTTACTACTGATAGGCAGGGTCACTCTATTACGGACAATGTGGAAACTTATAAGGATTCTTGTACACAGGGTGGTAGAGTGATGCCGCGCTGCAGCAAGCGGACGCGCGGCGCGGTGACGGGTGACGTGGGCGTGCCCGGGGCCACCGCGATCGACGCCCAGCAACATAAGCGCTCACGCAACACCAGGTAACGCATCGTCCACGAAACACACGCTTGGCCGGTTTTTTCATCATTATTACCCTTCAATAAAACAAGATCCTAACATTTTGAATATTTGTTTCAGTTCACGACGACATTCCAAAGCAGAGGACTCCAGTTTTAGTGCAAAGAAATGTTTAGCATGGTTCAAAGAGTACACCACAGTCTCAGAGCCAGATGTATTAGGTCAGTTCTTATACATTATTTACAGTATTTTGGATTTTAGGGCGTTCGCCAGCTACGCAGTTGCACGGAGTGAGGGACACAGTTGACAATTATTTTTTAATGATATCAGTCGATCAGGTTTGTTTTGAGAATCAAATGTTTGTATGGGACCCATTGTCTTAAAGCAATACAAAAGTCACAAATGATGGTCAAAGTCTGGCATCGCCACTTTACTGAGCTTTGTGTTAGGGCACAAATGGCAACACATTGTGACGTCACTATGCCACTTTGCTTAGAAGGACAAAAACAAGGAAATTGCGATTTTGTAGGTGAAATGTTGCGTTTATGTATGGATATTGTTGCTATACAATATTCTTTTAAATAAAATGTAAGGAATCGAATGGTACCGTTATTTATTTCCTATTTAAAAGTTAAAAAATCTTTTTTCGACTTTGAGGTCTTGTATTTTTTATTATTTCTATATATTTTTTAAGTTTCCAATTTATTGTGATAAATTGCTCATTTTCTTTCTATTTAACTAGATTTAGTTATACAATTCAACATGTGTCAACTACCCTATTGACGCGGACGTATGCGACGGATTTTACCACTACAATGGCACGCAAGCGGACCCCCATTCAGAGCTTAAGCTTTCTATACGTCGAATTTCGATCCGTATTTTAGCGGTGAAAAAGTATCAGGCAGTTATTTTCGCTTATATTAAATGGCTAATGGGGTTGGCCGGTCGAAATAATTAGCAGATGGCGCCAGCATAGCTTGCCCTGTCAGTCCCTAGAATTGTGTCAAATTTTTGTTTTTTTAATCAACATCAAACAGTTATTCAGCAAATTGGCCACAGGGGCACTTTTACATGTCAATTTTTACAAACAATAAAAAAAATCCAAAATTACAAAAAAAAACTAATAAAAACTATACAAATAACAGAAGTACTAAAATTGTTTAGAGATGTAAAAGTCTCTAGGTGTCAGAGATAAAATATATATAATAATAAAAAAGATCATCAAATTATCCAGAGATGTAAAGGGTCTCCAAGACTTGAATTGTTATATCTATACATATAATAAAGCGGAAGACGGTCGAAAGTCTGTACATGGAAGATATTCGAAAAAAAGTTGGCTGGGGATACTTAGAATCGATAACAGAACACATTCCAACAGTTTTTAGAATTTTTGTCTGTTTATCTGTTTATCTGTTTATCTGTTTGTCTGTTTATCTGTTTGTCTGTTTATTTGACCGCGCAACTAATGAAAACGGCTGAACGGATTTTGATGCAAACTTTACTAATCTGTCGAAAAAATCCACGGCCAGGTTATAGGCTATAAAAAATTGAGAAATTTTACCCCTAAGGGGGTTAAAAAGGGGATGAAAGTTTGTATGGGGTTCAAGATTTATTTTAAGCTAGCAATTTGAAACTTCGTAAGAAGATATATTATTGAAATACAAGAAAACTAATTTCAGCGTTTTTGAAAATTCATCCCCTAAGGAGGTGAAATAGAGGTTGAAAGTTTGTATGGAGATCAATTTTTTTTTGAGTGCATTACTTGAAACTTTGTATAATGGGCATATTATTCTAATACAGGAAAAGTGATTTAAGCGTTTCCAAGAATTCGTCCCCTAACAGGGTTAAAAGGGGGTTGAAAGTTTGAATCCATTACAAATGCTTTGAAACTTCTTAGAAAGGTATGATAGACGATTACAGAAAAACTAATTGTGACGTTTTTGGAAATTTAACCCCTCAGGGGGTTGAAAAGGGGATGAAAGTTTGTCTTGGGGTGCAAATTTTATTTTAAGCTAGGAACTTAAAACTTTGCAAAACGTTATTATATTAAAAAGCAAGAAAATTACTTTCAGCGTTTTTAAAAATTCATCCCCCATGGTGGTGAAAAAGAGGTTAAAAACTTTATCTTGATAACTATATCATTTTAGCTACTAGGCCAAGTTAGGTATCGTTTTTGTATAAATCGGGTATGCCGAATTCATTTATGATATCAAAATGACACCATTCCCGAGTGAAAACACAAAAAATATGAAAAAACTTTTTTTAATTTCTCTTTACGCTTAAACCGCTAAACAGATTTAGATAAAATTTGGTATAGAGATAGTTTGAGTCCCGTGGAAGAACATAGGGTAGTTTTTAACCAAAAAAATGGAGACTGCGTTTGCATGGAGAAGCGGCCGTGCCCTTTCCTCTTAATAATGGTCACGAAGGTGGGTACTTTAAAAAAAAAACATTTTTCAGTAAATGTCAAACGATTTGGGACTTAAACGCGTTACCATGCCTTCCCGAAAAAAATCGAATCTTTCGCGAAAGTCTCGCAATGCATTGCGGCCACAAGGGGCATGGTCTCAGGAATCTGAAAAACCACGGTGAGAGACTCAGTGGCGCTCTAACCAGGCAGGTCGCTTCGCTTTCGGCTGGAACGGCAAGCCAGCGCGAGTTCGATTGTGATCCCAAATACATCGTACGTAATACATATGTAATAGGCGCAGATCCTGACGGAGTGTGGCGCCGGAGAAGCCGTGTTTATCCCGCGTATCCCCCTCATTCCGAGCAACTTCCCGTTCTGCTTCAAGCGCCTACAGGTCCCCGTGAGCGTCTGCTTCGCTATGACCATCAACAAGTCGTAGGGGCAGATGCATTTCCCACTCCGAAAACTAAAAAAAAGGGCATGACGTTGCCCGCCGCCGGTGTCATGCTTAGACTGATTTGACTGGAGGACCGATTTGGATGACATGATTTTGATGGGCACACCCAAATATTCCGAAATACGTTTTTCCGAATTTTATAACCACGACTTTCATAGTCCCGATTATTTATAAGTCCGAAATATCAAAATTACGATTTTTAAAAACACGATGGAATAAAATCACGAATGTGCTATTTCCGAAAACTTTAAATCCGATTTTCACTTGACAGAAAGCTTAAAGTTCCGATTTTACACTTTTCCGAAAATATTTTTTTTTCCGAATTCCTAAATTCCGAAAAATCATTGTCCGATCGGAAATAAAATAATTCGGTATTCAGAAAGTCGGTTTTTTACAAGATCGGAAAAATTAAATCCGTGATATTCAAATGAAGACTCATGTTTTAGTAATTATTACGGGTACCTGTCGTGCCGCATCATGTTAAATTCGGCATAAAATATTTTTGGCATAAAAATTCGTCATAAAGAAATTAGACAGAACTGCGAACCTGCGAACCCGAACTGTTGCTAGAAGTGGGTTAGGTTAGGTTAGAACTGCGACCCCCAAGAAAACGAACTGTTGCCAGAAGTGGGTTAGGTTAGGTTAGAATTGCGACCCCCAAGAAAACAAACTGTTGCCAGAAAAGTGGGTTAGGTTAGGTTAGAACTGCGACCCCCAAGAAAACGAACTGTTGCCAGAAAAGTGGAAATTTAAAAATTGGGATATTTAAAATAGGAATCACGTTAATTCGGAATAAGGGCAATTCCGAATTCGTGATTTTGAAAATCGTAAATGTTAAATTCGGTGTTTGCCACCATCGGAATTGTTATAGTCGGAATTATGTAGTTCGGAATTTACAATATTCGGCTTTTTGGGTTTTCGGAAATATAAATCTTCGTGATTTTCATCATTCGTATTATGACAGTCGAAATTTTGATGGGCCGAGCATTTAAAAATCGGAATGATGAAATTCGACATTCTAAAATTCGGAATAAAAAATTTCGGAATTATGTAGTGTACCCGATTTGCATAGGTACAGTCAAGGACGTAAAAATACAAAAATGGTACTGTATCGTTCGATATACACCTACTACTCTATGCCGTTTAAATCACGTCAAAAATTTGAATAAGGGCAAAAAAAATATTCATTTTGGAGTGAAATTTTATTTAGTGGTAGCAAAGAGGATATAATATTTTAGAGCGGTACTGTCATAGTAAATTTTGTAACCACAGTAAATTTACTGCCATCTATCGACACACTTTAAAACTAAAAATGAAGATTTTATTAAAATACGATAAAATGTATTTAATAATGGATAAATGATCTTTTTTATTTGCATTAATTATTTTTATTATTTTGACCCATGTTCTTTCACTGATATGCGTTAAAATTGTTTAATAATAACAAACGAAACCGTCAACGCCCTCTATACGAGAGTAGGCAAAAGGTAGTAGTAACATCTGATCGAGAATCAAATTTTCGTGATTTTCGAGGCACGTTTTTTCCTTAGACTGTATCCATCTATTACGAAGTTATATCTATCTTTGGTGGTAGGTACCTAATTGTAAAATATTTTATCTGGACTACAGTCCTCTAGCGTATCCATCTGTCAACTTTACTTTAAGTTCTGTCTCCAGGGGACAGGGAGATAAATTAGGGGTCAATTAGCCGCTTACTGGCACAGACTGAATTCCACGCAGGCGAAGCCGCGGGCACAGCTAGTAATTAATAAAAAGACAAGATATTAAATCAGACAAACAGACAAGAACCGAATGAAGTGCCTCACGTTAATGCCACTCAAAAGTAAAGTTACATAGGTAAAATGAAGCCCATATAAACTTAAACAGACCGGTCTCCACAATAATGCCCTGGATGCCAGCCCTTTAAGCCAAATCTCATAGAAAAAGGGCAAGCTATGACGGCGCCATCTCTGCAAACCTTTGACAGTTGCCAACCCCATTGCTATTCGTCTTTTGCTTACCACATGCAATAATTGATGTCTGCAGGGCCTGAAGGAATGGAGAAATTCTGCGAAGACATAGGAGTGGACCCGGAGAATGTTGTGATGCTGGTCATCGCTTACAAAATGGGTGCCAAACAAATGGGTTACTTCACCCAAGAGGAGTGGCTTAAAGGTATGCTTATTTGACATTAATTTAATTTAAACTTTCACGATTTTTAGACATTATTATTCACAACGGCAGGACTTGTTGTTGTATGTCCTAGGGCACCCCGGAGGTGCATAAGACCTCCACAAGATCCCGCCACGCCTTTCTGTTTTCTGCAACCTTCTTGACCTCGCTCCAGTTCAGCGGGACTTAACCGCGTAAAATTAGTTTAGATAGATGCTGATGTCAACTTTAGTCAGTCTTCTCCGAGACCACGGGGACAACGCCGTCCTCGAAACGTCGAAGCTAAATTTAAAACTTATTTTACGCGATTAAGTCCCGCCGTTGTGAATAATAATGATTAAATTAATTTAAGGTTCTAATTTTTAGGGTTTGCCGTTTTTTGCGTAATGGTACGGAACCAGGGGTCGGAAACCGGTATTTGCGCCATACAAAAATACCGGTATTATTAAGTTCTTTTTCGTTCTTTTGTTTATATTTTCATTTTTAATGGGACGTTTTAATAATGCAAAATTGTTTCCTAAATACATGATTCAGTCCTACGTAATGAGCATAAAAAAATAAAAATATTGGGCTATTTCGGGGTTTTTAAAAAATACCGGTTCCAAGCCCTGTACGGAACATTTCGTGCGCGAGTCCGACTCGCACCTGTCCGGTTACTTGTCTGTCATGATGTTTTCTTGTCGGCAGGCTTAACGGAGCTGCAGTGTGACAGCGTCCACAAGCTTCAGATGAAACTTGACTACCTCAAGAGCTTACTTAACGACCCCTACATATTTAAGGCTGTATACAGATATTCTTATGATTTTGCTAGGGTAAGTTCTGTTACAATCATTGTAAAGATTTTTTAAAGTCCCCAAAAGTTCGGTTCTCCATACAAACGTAGTTACACTCTTATTTTAAAACAACTAGCTAGGGTTCGTCCATTAATTACGTCACACGAATTTCGAGGTTTTTTGACCCCTCCCACCTCCTTGTCACACTTGGTCACATTTGGCAAACCCCTCCCCCCTGGTGTGACGTCAAATTTTTTCAATGAAATTGTCAAATTGAATTAAGTACCTATTATTAATATTTTATCAAAATATTTTTAATAAAAGAAGTATTAGTAATTTTATAATCCAAAACTGATTAGGAAAGAAAATTAAAAGATTAAAAACTATTATTGTTCCAAAATCTTGTTATTTAACTGTACAGCGAATAAATTAATTTAAATAAGTTAATGTGACAAATGTCACAAAGTTATGTGACTCCCCCCTCCCCCTTGTCACAACATGTCACATTTTCTTGACCCCCCCCCCCCCCAATTCCTCTAAACGTGTGATGTAATTAATGGATGACCCCCTAGATTGCTCTTTGTACTTACAATAGGATAAGGTACATCTATGCCTGTAGTTAGTTCATACAAAACTTGTTTTTGCTCTATATCATTTGTTTTATAAACTGGAGCAATATAAAGTAACTAGCTGTTGCCCGCGACTTCGTACGCGTGGATTTGTATGTTGGTGGTTATACATATATTCCACATGAGCATAATATAGAACATTATGCAGCAAAAGATATCAGTAGGGACGGTTAATCATTTGTTAATAATTATACAACGCATGAAATTTGTCTTTTACAAACTACGAAGTTTCAAGACCCTAACTGAAAGAAGATTTACAAGTCCACTATTTAAACAAAAATTCGCTCCCGAAACTATTAATACAAACTTTTCAAAAACGGTGTAAGTAATCAATTTTCGTCTATTTTAATATAATGCCCTTTTTACCAAGTTTCAAGTTTCTAGCTTAAAAGAAAATTTGTACCACATATAAACTTACATCCCCTTTTTAACCCCTTTAGGGGTTAAATTTTTAAGAACGTTGAAATAACTTTTTTGGAATCTTATACAATGCCTTTCTAAGAAGTTTCAAATCATTTGTAATAGATTCACTTTGAACCCCTTTTTAACCCTTTTAGGGGATGAATATTTAAAAACGCTTAAATTACTTTTCTTGTATTCTAATAATATATGCCTTTATACAAAGATTCAATTCCCGCACTCAAAAAAATATTTTATCTCCATACAAACTTTCAACCCCATTTTTACCACCTTGGGGGATGAATTTTTTAATAATGTTGAAATAAGTTTTTTTCTCTTTTAATTATATATATTTCTATGAAGTTTCAAGTACCTAGCTTAAAATAAAATTAGGACCACGACAAAATTTCAACCCCTTTTTAACCACTTTAGGGGATGAATTTTTAAACACGCTGAAATCACTTTTCTTGTATTCTAATAACATGCCTTTATGCAAAGATTCAAGTCGCGCACTTAAAAAAATGTTTGACCTCCATACAAACTTTCTACCCCTTTTTCACCACCTTAAGGGATGAATTTTCAAAAACGCTGAAATTACTTTTCTAGTATTTTAATAATATGCCTTTATACAAACTTTTAAGTCCCGCACTCAAAAAAATTTATGGTCTCCATACAAACTTTCAACCCATTTTTCACCACCTTAGGGGATGAATTTTGAAAAACCCCTTCTTAGTGGATACTAACGTCATAAAAGCTATCTATTGTGAAAAATTCAGCTCTCTAGGTCCAACGGTTTGGGCTGGGCGTTGATTTAAGTGAGTCAGTCAGTTAGTTAGTCAGGACTTTTACGTTTATATATATAGATTACAGGACTAAATATACCGTACGTTATTGTGCCTTCTACAGTCCCTTGAAGCTGACGGCCGCTTATGCCGCAAAAAACGAATATTTCGACACTCAAGGGAATCAAAATTCATAGGCTACTTCCCGTTGACCTGTGAAATTTGGCAAGCAATATCGTCTTACACTACAAGTACAGGGAAAAATCTGAAAACTATAATTTGTAAAAAAAATAAAAAAATATGTAAATCTGTAGGGTGTTAAAAATGTGTACACGACCCTTTATATGACAAATAAAAATGCGAGCCGGGTCCACACATAGCGAGCATACGCGCGAGGCAATTCCCTCGCGCACTAAACGGCCAGTGTAGACGTGCCTCGCGCGCGCCGCCTCGGCCTAGGCACGTCTACACTGGCCGTTTTGTGCGCGAGGAA
Source organism: Cydia strobilella (assembly GCF_947568885.1). Taxonomy (NCBI): domain Eukaryota; kingdom Metazoa; phylum Arthropoda; class Insecta; order Lepidoptera; family Tortricidae; genus Cydia; species Cydia strobilella. The sequence continues at coordinate 17,569,460 of NC_086050.1, forward strand.
ATTGCCTCGCGCGTATGCTCGCTATGTGTGAACCCGGTTAGTAGAAAAAAATGCTAACTTATTTTATTTTATTTTATTTATTTAGAAACAAACAGTCTCTTATATTAATAAGTTGTTACAATATAGGGTAATAGACTTATAGACCTACAGTTTCCTAAAAAATAGTATGAAAACCATGTGACTTATATAAATACTAAATTAGACTAGAAATAGAAATTCCAAGTTGTCAAAACAATGTTACAACAATACTCTTTCATTTTAACAAAAATAAAACAAGAATGGAAAATAAAACAAAAATGGATAAAACTAAAATGGATAAATTGTAAACAAAACAAAAGTGGAATTAAAGTAAATTTTCTAATTAAAGCCTATTAATACACTTCGCTAACGGGTCGTACTCTCCCTGAAGGATAAAGAGCAGCGTTCACTGGACACGGCGACGGCGCGCGCGCTGCTCGGCGTGCTGCTCCCGCGCTGGGCGCTGCGGCCCGCGCTCAACGACTTCCTGCAGCGCGAGGGCGCGCGCCGCTACCGCGTCGTCAACCGCGACCAGTGGTGCAACATACTCGAGTTCAGCCGCACCGTCGACAACCAGCTGCAGCACTACGACGCCGACGGTGCATGTGAGTAGTCGGGGTCTCTAACACGGCGACGGCGCGCGCGCTGCTCGGCGTGCTGCTCCCGCGCTGGGCGCTGCGGCCCGCGCTCAACGACTTCCTGCAGCGCGAGGGCGCGCGCCGCTACCGCGTCGTCAACCGCGACCAGTGGTGCAACATACTCGAGTTCAGCCGCACCGTCGACAACCAGCTGCAGCACTACGACGCCGACGGTGCATGTGAGTAGTCGGGGTCTCTAACACGGCGACGGCGCGCGCGCTGCTCGGCGTGCTGCTCCCGCGCTGGGCGCTGCGGCCCGCGCTCAACGACTTCCTGCAGCGCGAGGGCGCGCGCCGCTACCGCGTCGTCAACCGCGACCAGTGGTGCAACATACTCGAGTTCAGCCGCACCGTCGACAACCAGCTGCAGCACTACGACGCCGGCGGTGCATGTGAGTAGTCGGGGTCTCTAACACGGCGACGGCGCGCGCGCTGCTCGGCGTGCTGCTCCCGCGCTGGGCGCTGCGGCCCGCGCTCAACGACTTCCTGCAGCGCGAGGGCGCGCGCCGCTACCGCGTCGTCAACCGCGACCAGTGGTGCAACATACTCGAGTTCAGCCGCACCGTCGACAACCAGCTGCAGCACTACGACGCCGACGGTGCATGTGAGTAGTCGGGGTCTCTAACACGGCGACGGCGCGCGCGCTGCTCGGCGTGCTGCTCCCGCGCTGGGCGCTGCGGCCCGCGCTCAACGACTTCCTGCAGCGCGAGGGCGCGCGCCGCTACCGCGTCGTCAACCGCGACCAGTGGTGCAACATACTCGAGTTCAGCCGCACCGTCGACAACCAGCTGCAGCACTACGACGCCGACGGTGCATGTGAGTAGTCGGGGTCTCTAACACGGCGACGGCGCGCGCGCTGCTCGGCGTGCTGCTCCCGCGCTGGGCGCTGCGGCCCGCGCTCAACGACTTCCTGCAGCGCGAGGGCGCGCGCCGCTACCGCGTCGTCAACCGCGACCAGTGGTGCAACATACTCGAGTTCAGCCGCACCGTCGACAACCAGCTGCAGCACTACGACGCCGACGGTGCATGTGAGTAGTCGGGGTCTCTAACACGGCGACGGCGCGCGCGCTGCTCGGCGTGCTGCTCCCGCGCTGGGCGCTGCGGCCCGCGCTCAACGACTTCCTGCAGCGCGAGGGCGCGCGCCGCTACCGCGTCGTCAACCGCGACCAGTGGTGCAACATACTCGAGTTCAGCCGCACCGTCGACAACCAGCTGCAGCACTACGACGCCGACGGTGCATGTGAGTAGTCGGGGTCTCTAACACGGCGACGGCGCGCGCGCTGCTCGGCGTGCTGCTCCCGCGCTGGGCGCTGCGGCCCGCGCTCAACGACTTCCTGCAGCGCGAGGGCGCGCGCCGCTACCGCGTCGTCAACCGCGACCAGTGGTGCAACATACTCGAGTTCAGCCGCACCGTCGACAACCAGCTGCAGCACTACGACGCCGACGGTGCATGTGAGTAGTCGGGGTCTCTAACACGGCGACGGCGCGCGCGCTGCTCGGCGTGCTGCTCCCGCGCTGGGCGCTGCGGCCCGCGCTCAACGACTTCCTGCAGCGAGAGGGCGCGCGCCGCTACCGCGTCGTCAACCGCGACCAGTGGTGCAACATACTCGAGTTCAGCCGCACCGTCGACAACCAGCTGCAGCACTACGACGCCGACGGTGCATGTGAGTAGTCGGGGTCTCTAACACGGCGACGGCGCGCGCGCTGCTCGGCGTGCTGCTCCCGCGCTGGGCGCTGCGGCCCGCGCTCAACGACTTCCTGCAGCGCGAGGGCGCGCGCCGCTACCGCGTCGTCAACCGCGACCAGTGGTGCAACATACTCGAGTTCAGCCGCACCGTCGACAACCAGCTGCAGCACTACGACGCCGACGGTGCATGTGAGTAGTCGGGGTCTCTAACACGGCGACGGCGCGCGCGCTGCTCGGCGTGCTGCTCCCGCGCTGGGCGCTGCGGCCCGCGCTCAACGACTTCCTGCAGCGCGAGGGCGCGCGCCGCTACCGCGTCGTCAACCGCGACCAGTGGTGCAACATACTCGAGTTCAGCCGCACCGTCGACAACCAGCTGCAGCACTACGACGCCGACGGTGCATGTGAGTAGTCGGGGTCTCTAACACGGCGACGGCGCGCGCGCTGCTCGGCGTGCTGCTCCCGCGCTGGGCGCTGCGGCCCGCGCTCAACGACTTCCTGCAGCGCGAGGGCGCGCGCCGCTACCGCGTCGTCAACCGCGACCAGTGGTGCAACATACTCGAGTTCAGCCGCACCGTCGACAACCAGCTGCAGCACTACGACGCCGACGGTGCATGTGAGTAGTCGGGGTCTCTAACACGGCGACGGCGCGCGCGCTGCTCGGCGTGCTGCTCCCGCGCTGGGCGCTGCGGCCCGCGCTCAACGACTTCCTGCAGCGCGAGGGCGCGCGCCGCTACCGCGTCGTCAACCGCGACCAGTGGTGCAACATACTCGAGTTCAGCCGCACCGTCGACAACCAGCTGCAGCACTACGACGCCGACGGTGCATGTGAGTAGTCGGGGTCTCTAACACGGCGACGGCGCGCGCGCTGCTCGGCGTGCTGCTCCCGCGCTGGGCGCTGCGGCCCGCGCTCAACGACTTCCTGCAGCGCGAGGGCGCGCGCCGCTACCGCGTCGTCAACCGCGACCAGTGGTGCAACATACTCGAGTTCAGCCGCACCGTCGACAACCAGCTGCAGCACTACGACGCCGACGGTGCATGTGAGTAGTCGGGGTCTCTAACACGGCGACGGCGCGCGCGCTGCTCGGCGTGCTGCTCCCGCGCTGGGCGCTGCGGCCCGCGCTCAACGACTTCCTGCAGCGCGAGGGCGCGCGCCGCTACCGCGTCGTCAACCGCGACCAGTGGTGCAACATACTCGAGTTCAGCCGCACCGTCGACAACCAGCTGCAGCACTACGACGCCGACGGTGCATGTGAGTAGTCGGGGTCTCTAACACGGCGACGGCGCGCGCGCTGCTCGGCGTGCTGCTCCCGCGCTGGGCGCTGCGGCCCGCGATCAACGACTTCCTGCAGCGCGAGGGCGCGCGCCGCTACCGCGTCGTCAACCGCGACCAGTGGTGCAACATACTCGAGTTCAGCCGCACCGTCGACAACCAGCTGCAGCACTACGACGCCGACGGTGCATGTGAGTAGTCGGAGTCTCTAACACGGCGACGGCGCGCGCGCTGCTCGGCGTGCTGCTCCCGCGCTGGGCGCTGCGGCCCGCGCTCAACGACTTCCTGCAGCGCGAGGGCGCGCGCCGCTACCGCGTCGTCAACCGCGACCAGTGGTGCAACATACTCGAGTTCAGCCGCACCGTCGACAACCAGCTGCAGCACTACGACGCCGACGGTGCATGTGAGTAGTCGGGGTCTCTAACACGGCGACGGCGCGCGCGCTGCTCGGCGTGCTGCTCCCGCGCTGGGCGCTGCGGCCCGCGCTCAACGACTTCCTGCAGCGCGAGGGCGCGCGCCGCTACCGCGTCGTCAACCGCGACCAGTGGTGCAACATACTCGAGTTCAGCCGCACCGTCGACAACCAGCTGCAGCACTACGACGCCGACGGTGCATGTGAGTAGTCGGGGTCTCTAACACGGCGACGGCGCGCGCGCTGCTCGGCGTGCTGCTCCCGCGCTGGGCGCTGCGGCCCGCGCTCAACGACTTCCTGCAGCGCGAGGGCGCGCGCCGCTACCGCGTCGTCAACCGCGACCAGTGGTGCAACATACTCGAGTTCAGCCGCACCGTCGACAACCAGCTGCAGCACTACGACGCCGACGGTGCATGTGAGTAGTCGGGGTCTCTAACACGGCGACGGCGCGCGCGCTGCTCGGCGTGCTGCTCCCGCGCTGGGCGCTGCGGCCCGCGCTCAACGACTTCCTGCAGCGCGAGGGCGCGCGCCGCTACCGCGTCGTCAACCGCGACCAGTGGTGCAACATACTCGAGTTCAGCCGCACCGTCGACAACCAGCTGCAGCACTACGACGCCGACGGTGCATGTGAGTAGTCGGGGTCTCTAACACGGCGACGGCGCGCGCGCTGCTCGGCGTGCTGCTCCCGCGCTGGGCGCTGCGGCCCGCGCTCAACGACTTCCTGCAGCGCGAGGGCGCGCGCCGCTACCGCGTCGTCAACCGCGACCAGTGGTGCAACATACTCGAGTTCAGCCGCACCGTCGACAACCAGCTGCAGCACTACGACGCCGACGGTGCATGTGAGTAGTCGGGGTCTCTAACACGGCGACGGCGCGCGCGCTGCTCGGCGTGCTGCTCCCGCGCTGGGCGCTGCGGCCCGCGCTCAACGACTTCCTGCAGCGCGAGGGCGCGCGCCGCTACCGCGTCGTCAACCGCGACCAGTGGTGCAACATACTCGAGTTCAGCCGCACCGTCGACAACCAGCTGCAGCACTACGACGCCGACGGTGCATGTGAGTAGTCGGGGTCTCTAACACGGCGACGGCGCGCGCGCTGCTCGGCGTGCTGCTCCCGCGCTGGGCGCTGCGGCCCGCGCTCAACGACTTCCTGCAGCGCGAGGGCGCGCGCCGCTACCGCGTCGTCAACCGCGACCAGTGGTGCAACATACTCGAGTTCAGCCGCACCGTCGACAACCAGCTGCAGCACTACGACGCCGACGGTGCATGTGAGTAGTCGGGGTCTCTAACACGGCGACGGCGCGCGCGCTGCTCGGCGTGCTGCTCCCGCGCTGGGCGCTGCGGCCCGCGCTCAACGACTTCCTGCAGCGCGAGGGCGCGCGCCGCTACCGCGTCGTCAACCGCGACCAGTGGTGCAACATACTCGAGTTCAGCCGCACCGTCGACAACCAGCTGCAGCACTACGACGCCGACGGTGCATGTGAGTAGTCGGGGTCTCTAACACGGCGACGGCGCGCGCGCTGCTCGGCGTGCTGCTCCCGCGCTGGGCGCTGCGGCCCGCGCTCAACGACTTCCTGCAGCGCGAGGGCGCGCGCCGCTACCGCGTCGTCAACCGCGACCAGTGGTGCAACATACTCGAGTTCAGCCGCACCGTCGACAACCAGCTGCAGCACTACGACGCCGACGGTGCATGTGAGTAGTCGGGGTCTCTAACACGGCGACGGCGCGCGCGCTGCTCGGCGTGCTGCTCCCGCGCTGGGCGCTGCGGCCCGCGCTCAACGACTTCCTGCAGCGCGAGGGCGCGCGCCGCTACCGCGTCGTCAACCGCGACCAGTGGTGCAACATACTCGAGTTCAGCCGCACCGTCGACAACCAGCTGCAGCACTACGACGCCGACGGCGCATGTGAGTAGTCGTCGACAATACAACTTGCTAATAATGTCAACAAACCATTTTACCTTCTTTACTTCGTTATATCGCTCTTTGAAAGGACAACCGTGACCTTATCAACAGTCTATATATACAAACTAACAAAATCTATGGATTGTTATGATCTGCAATAAATGATTATTTAATTTAATTTAATTAGTTTAATATAGTATAAATCTTCTCGTTTCGAACCCTTTACGGCGTTAACCACGAACGCTGTAAAGGGTTCGATACGATCGATCGGGCGGGAAAGAAAATTCAATATACGCGATATAATCCGTTTTCATAGTTTTATTACATGAGTAACTATCGCGGTAACCGAAGACAATATTATAAACATTCATTGAATTTTAAACAAGAAATAAATTGGTAACAATTTATAAATTATTAGAAAATCAATGTCAAAATTACAAGGAAATAAAATGTCAGCACGAGAAATAAAACAAGCATAAATATCATGTAGTTAATTCAGTCCCAGGCAGATTTTTCCTCTTTTTCTCTTAACTCTAAATAAATGGTATTGCCAGCCTCGTGTATCTAAACGGCTTCGCTATCTCGTCCGTCTATATCACTCAGCGTGAGCAGGCAACTGCCTATTTCCCAATCTTAGTACATTATGTCTTATGTATTTAATTTTGTTACAGGGCCAGTAATGTTGGACGAATTTGTGGAGTGGCTACGTGCAGAGCGGGCAGAGCGGGCTGGCGGCAGCTGAGCGCACACGAGCGTTGCTGCACTCGTGAAAATGATCACATGCACTGTAAGTTTACTGATGAGAGCGATGTAATACTTGTAATTGAGTATTTAGAGAGAATATTGTGTCGAAAAAAATTAAGGTGTATGTTTTTAGTAATATAAAGTAACTAAACTCTAAACGAATGTTTGTATTATTATATAATACCGGCTGTACACACACGTCGAAAGCCTATCGGAGAAGGGCTGGACGAGACAAGAAGGGCAGTATGTGTAGTATAAACCTTCTCAAATGATTTTTACGTCTTAAGACCCCAATGTGTTAAACAAAAGCCATTGTTTCTTTTCTGCGAGCGGTCGGCCATTGTGTGCCATTGTCTCTGAGCGCGTGCCACGGCGCGTGCCATTATGTCTAACAATGGCACATAATGGCCGACCGCTTACAAAAAAGAAACAATGGCTTTTGTTTAACAGATTAGGGTCTTAGACGTAAAAATCATTTGAGAAGATGCAAACTAAACACACTCATTCTCTTCTCGTCCTGTCTCGGGGTCTCTAGACGAGTGTGTACAGCCGGTATAGCATTTAACCAAATGTGACATTTTCAACTATAAGGTACCACATTGTCAGTTGTCGATAAGTTTAATGTCATAAGCGCCTTATTGACAACCCTATACAACCCTATATAACAATAAGTACCCTTTTGGTTAAAAACACTACAAATATAGGGTACCACTAATACGGCCCCTCTTCAATAATTGGCCCCCCAACGATATTTTAAAACAACAATATACCGGGTGTTTCCTGTAACAGGAGCATTAAATTAAACTGGAGGCTGTACTCTTCAAACTGACCAACATTTGTTCAGCGACTTTTTAATATTATGAAAATTTTAGATTATACCTTTTTCATACTAATTAAATATTATTTTCAATGTACGCTGCCATCTGTGTGTTTGACGTTGCTTGTCACCCTTTAAACATAACAAATTTTGCAATACATTGCGTCTTAAAATAATCTTTAAAGTGTAATAAAAATCAAAACACAAGTTATTTTTAAAAGTTGCTGAACAAATGTTGGTTAGTTTGAGGTGTATAGCCTCCAGTTTAATTTAATGCTCCTGTTACAGGAAACACCCGGTATAGTGACTGCTAAAAAATTGGTGGGACATGAAAAAGCCAATCATGGGGTAGATAGATCTCTCAAGAGTCTCAAGGTCGGCCGTTTAAAATTAATACTCGACAATAATGTACATTTTTTTTACAATAACTTTCTTAATCTCATACTAACGTTCGTTCGCGTTAAGAATGCAGTAAAATCATTGTCCACCGGCCTAAAGATGCTTGTAATTAAATTAATTACATCACACGTTTAGGGGGGGGGGGGGGGGTTGTGACATGTGACAAGGGTAGGGGGGAAGTCACTTTAACTTATTCGATTCGCTGTACAGTTTAATTACAAGTTTTTAGAATTATAATGGTTTTTATTCGTCTAATTTTCTTTCCTAATCAGTTTTGGGTTATAAAACTACTGATATACCTTCTGACAAAAATATTTTGATAAAATATTAATAATACCTATATTCTCTTTCGTTTAAAAAAATGTGACGTCACACCAGGGGTTTGCCAAATGTGACCAAGTGTGACAAGGAGGGGGGAGGGGTCAAAAAACCAAGAAATTCGTGTCTTAATTAATGAATGAACCCTAATTAGAAAACATGTCTTCATCTGTAGGCCTAGCACAGGAGGGGCGCGACAGTATCCCGCCCGCGAGATAGGCTACCCGTCTTTTTCTAACTGTATTAATTAAACAAGGACGGGTAGTCTGTGAACTTGACTTTCTAATTAGGAACGATTTGATTAGACAAAGATGATGTTAGTAAGCATTCTTAACGAGAAAGAACAATAATCATAATTTTTACAGTACATATGGTGCTACTTTACCGCACTAGTGTGATAATTAGCACATTATGTAACTATGTCGAAAGTTTAAAGGGCCATATGTATTGTAAAACTTGTACGATACACGTGCGAATAGGTAATTCGTGTCGATTTAAAACATCCTTCGGTCGTGTTTTAATTTATCGCCACTCGTTGCGAATTTACTATTTTTCGCTCTTGTATCGTAATGTAATATTAATTACGCCACCTTGCAAAACTTTTCACGACAGAATATTTTCTTAAACACTCCATTATAACTCTCCTCTCTACTTTTGAAATAAAAATTATAAAATATAAAAGTGGTGTAGATCCTTTTCGCGTTACTGAGACCATCGATTGTAATTAATTAAAGTGAATTTATAATTTAGCCGTTTGTTTGTTTGTATCTTCTGTTTGCACATCAAACTGTTAGCTGACAATAGGGAATATTCCGTAAAACTTGGCGTAGGGGGCGCCACAAGCACAAACAGTAAACAAACCGCCTTGCTTCATCAAATATATTTATTCGTAACAAATAAATCTGTGAAAACTTGTCAAAAAACTGTTTAAGGCATAGTATAAGTTACTCTATGATTTACGCTTTTGTGCTAGTGCTGCACTCTGGCGGCAGAACATTGCAGTAATACTCCCTACGGGGTTAGCCGGTCGATTTTTTTTTGCAAATGGCGCCAGTGCAGGTTTCCCTATCAATCCTACCAATACTGTTTTTTTTTATTTATTATCTGGATAGAAGTAGAAGCCCTTTAAGCCAAATCCCATATCCTCCTAAGGCCAAACCATCCAAATGAAAGATCCAAAATTTGCCACTGAAATTTGAACCTATAATGCAGGGAATAGAGTTGATATTATTTTGTTTGAAAATTGAACATTGCAACTATTAAAATTGAATATGGTTTAAATTTCAACGAACTGATTAAGTACTATAGGTAGGACCTTGGGCCTTAGGAGGATATAACAAAACTAGAAACTGGGGAAACCTAACATATACTGGCGCCATCTATAAATAAAACCTTTGACAGTTGCCAACCGAATTAGTAAACACACACACCGGATGCGTGTGAGACGTGCCCGTTGTAATTACAGACCCTTATGAGAGACGGCACACCGCTTGCGTGTCGTGCGCGTGCACGGCTCCAACATTTTAGTGCACGTGCACGCTACGGACACGCAGCCGGTGTGCTCTGGCCATCAATAGATAAACACTGTTAGAATGTTCCTTGCCTTTTGGGCGCCAATGTATATTTACAAAAGTAACACTGCCCTGGATCTTGAAGATGCTTAAGCTCTGTTTTTTTTATCCTAGACACTAAAATTACTGTTTGATTGGCCAATTCTCTACCCAATCCTGGTTTTTTACCCGAAAGAAAGGCTTGCCGCTATGTGTATGTGTCTGTCTGTGGCACGGTAACTGATTTGGATGCGTTTTTTTTTAAATATGAAAACAGATTTTCTAGCGGTGGTTATTAGGTTGATATTCCAACTGTCCAAATGTGAGACGCGAATACACATTGGACAAAGAAATTGGAGCGATATACCCCTTGAAGTGGCAGGACAATTAAAGTCATTTAAATTTGAATTTTTGATTAATAATTAAAATAAATTAAAAACTGTAATAGATGTCATATATCCGGCCTTCACCACTGGAGGGCTTCGTCACTTTTTCTTTAATATATGACATCTATTACAGTTTTTAATTTATATATAGTAGTGTGACTACTTAAAAAACGCAAATCAAAATATTTAATAAAATAATTTGATTTGTTCCCAAACTTGTTAATTAAAATAAAGTCGAAATTCCTTCAACTCAAAAATGACGTATGCCACTTGAAAGTCATGCTAAGGCCTACTAATCCGGGGTTAAGCGGTTAAACCGTTAACCCAGTGTCAAATTGTACTGGTAACCATGGTAACTCCAGGTTTAACCGGTTAACCCTGGGTAAGATGGTGCAAGTGGGCCTAAGGTATTTAAAGATATTTTCTCTCTGCCCGTGCTTTCTTGTCGAATTAATTTTCTAACACTGCTATGTAGTGTCAAAGACCATTTTGCCTATAACACACTCACAGCTCAAAATAAAATACGTACGCTTTCTTTTGTCTCGAAATATGTGTAACAGCTAAAATAGGTACCGGAATCTCAAAATATCAAATTACATAGGTATAGTATGAATTTTCTCAAATGATTTTTACACCTAAGAACCTAATTTGTTAAACAAAAGCCATTGTTTTTTTTTCTTTCTTTTGCGAGCGGTCGGCCATTGTGTGCCATTGTGTCTGAGCGAGTGGAAAGAAATGGCAGCAATGGCTTTTGTTTAACAGATTGGTGTCTTAGGCGTATGAATCATTTGAGAAGATTCATACTATAAATTCAAACTTATCTCTCAAATTAAATGGGTCAAAATTCTTTTTTCACCTCAGCAGCTCGAACAAGCCTACTTTCGTCACTCCCTGGAGTGAGGAAAGTGCGACTTTCCTCACTCGGTCTGGTCCGGTCCGGTCCGGTCTCGTATCGTATCTTATCGTATCGTACATATTATAATACTTTTTTTTCTGTTTATTCTGTGTAATTCGAAATACTTTTTAACCTTTAATATGTTCTCACTACTGAGGTGAAAAATTATGTGTGCAACACGAGAGCAAAAATATTTTACATCTCGTGTTTTTGAGTCCCTCGCTACGCTCACGATTCTACCTTAGAATCTTTCGCTTTCTCGGGACTCGAAATAAACACTCGCAAGAAAAACCAACTTTCCTCTCTTGTTGCACAAATAACTATTGTTGTCCTGTTTCTGACCACTCTGTCACGTTTCTATTAAATAAAACAAGTTTAAATATATAAAACAAGTTGGGTGCTATTGCACGTCTTTCTAGCTGTAGATTATAATTCTCTTGAGAAAAATTAAAAACTAAATTTCACCTCATACAAAAAGCACCACTCATTCACATTTTTTGGGGACAAAATACAAGACAACGAAAAGAATTTTGACCCAAATAACCAAAGATTCATTCAATATGAATAGTCTAAGACAAATGCGTGCTTCGAATTTGACAGCTAATGTAGGTGGCGCTGTACTGCTCCGTACATTATGCGGTAACTTATCATAAGTTAACATTTTGTTACCAACTCTGTTACCACCAAAGAATAGCTCAATCTACTTAAGCTGTCAAATATGGGGCATGATTTGTGACGTTTTAAATCAAAAGGTACCACATTGTCGCTTGTCGATAAGGTTAATTTCTAATTGAAGCTATATGGAAATAGCGCCTTACTGAGCGACAATAAGTACCCTTTTGGTTGAAAATGGCACATTTGTTCTCAGAATTTCATCTCTACAATCAATAAAATGTTAATATTTTCCTTTTTTATTGTGGGACGTATCACATTACAATCTATAAATTGTATATACAAATGTCAATCACAATTACCTCAGGGCTGGTCCAGCGGGCTTAGCACGGTAGCATTTTTATCACCTGTCACTATGCCTGTCACTTTCGCACTTACTAACTTATTAGAACGTGACAGGCATGGTGACAGGCGATAAAAATGCTACCGTGCTAAGCCCGCAGGTTGTTTACCTTAAAGTGCAGAGGTCGCTAGTTACGTTGTCACAGTTGCAATAGGGCATTATAGTTAACGCTATCTACTGAGCTCGTTCACTTACCTGTACTAACAATGGCATTCTGTTAAACAAAAGCCATTATTTCTTTTGTGTGAGCGCGTGGCCTTTGTGCCTGAGGCTTACACACAATGGCCACGCGCTCAGGCACAAAGGCCACGCGCTCACACAGAAGAAATAATGGCTTTTGTTTAACAGAATGCCATTGTTAGTACAGGTAAGTGAACGAGCTCAGTAGAGATAGCGTTAACTATACCATAGACATAGTATAGTAGTTATATACATGAAACCGAGCGAGCAGGGGTAAGAGAAAGACATATTCATGTATTGACAGGTTAATGTATGGCAGCATAATCCTTTTTCTCTTTCACTCTTATAAATTTCGGTATTTCGCCATCGCCTCCTACCTATGCTGCCATAACCCGACCATTCTATCAAATCTAGCCAAGAACCACCGTAAGGAAACTCTCTTTCGCGTAAAACCAAACCGCTTCGAAATCGGTCCATCCGTTGGAGAGCTACATTGCCACATACAGACAGACATTGGCGTCAAACATATAACACCCATCTTTTAGCGCCGGGGGTTAAAAACACAAACACTGAGTTTAGGCTCATTAGGGTGAATAAACTTTTAGAGCACTGATTTCGTGTTTTAGACTTCCTGGCAAAAACGATTTTTCAAAAACCATGTTGTTTTTTTTTACTTTTAGGGTTCCGTACCCAAAGGGTAAAAACGGGACCCTATTACTAAGACTCCGCTGTCCATCTGTCCGTCTGTCACCAGGCTGTATCTCATGAACCGTGATAGCTAGACACTTGAAATTTTCACAGATGATGTATTTCTGTTGCCGCTAAAACAACAAATACTAAAAAGTACGGAACCCTCAGTGGGCGAGTCCGATTCGCAATTGGCCGGTTTTTATTTTTGTTTACACGAGCATTATTAGATACATAAGTATTTAATTAACACATTAAAATTAACAACTTGATCAGATAAAAGTTATATTTTGTACGGTAACGCAGCAGAAAAATACAAAAATGGTAGTGTCCCTGATTTTTGTATGGGAGAAAACTTTTTTGTGTAACTATTACCTGATCAAGTTGTTAATTTTAATGTGTTAAATAATTACTTATGGATCTAATGATGCCCGTGTAAACAAAAAAATCAAAATTGTTATCGAAAAATCGATTTTTCTTTACGAGGGAGTCTATAGGGACAAGAATTTAAGTGTTCTTAAAGTTGATTGACCCATTAAACAGGCCTCGAGAACTTTTGGTATAGGTTTCTGTAAATGTGCATATTTTTGACAGTAACTTGTGTTAATATGGATTGTTATTTATAATGTAATCGGTAAGTATACAAGCTATAACCAGACTGGATCCCAATGTTCCATAGACTAGCTGTGCCTAGTCAAGCGCCCGCCGGTGAGAGAACTTGGTAAATGTGTTGACATAATTTGTGACATTTTCAACCAAAAGGTACCACATTGTCGCTTGTCAGTAAGGTTGATTTCAAATTAAAGCTGTATGGAAATAGCGCCTTATTGATAACCGACAATAAGTACCCTTCTGATTGAAAATGGCACATTTGACCATTGGTAATTAAGTCTTTGAAATAAAGGTTATTAAGGGTCTCCAAACACTTATTGACGCGGAATCGGCAATAGGCGATAGAAAAAAGATTTATGTCTACGCAATAAGATCGAAAAGATAAGTAAAATAACTTTAGGGTTCCGTACCCAAAGGGTAAAAACGAGAACCTATTACTAAGACTCCGCTGTCCGTCTGTCACCAGGCTGTATCTCGTGATCTGTGATAGCTAGACAGCTGAAATTTTCACAGATGATTTATTTCGGTTGCCGCTATAATAACAAATACTAAAAACAGAATAAAATAGAGATTTAAGTGGGGCTCCCATACAGCAAACGTGATTTTTGACCGAAGTTAAGCAACGTCGGGCGGGGTCAGTACTTGGATGGGTGACCGTTTTTATAGTTAATGGTACGGAACCCTTCGTGTGTGAGTCCGACTCGCACTTGACCGGTTTTTTTCTATCGGCTTTTGGGCATTTCTATTTAAATTTGTACAGTCGAAGGCGAATATCGATCCAGACAAATGGTTCAAAAATATGTGAACACGACTTTATTGCCTACGGTGTAAGAGCGTACACATATTTTTGAAACTTTAGGAATGTATATATATTTATGCCCTTGAATGTACCCCCAACGTACATTTTATATTTTTGAATTTTTATATTATTTCCACTCAGAATCACGAGCTCTTTCGATCCTAATCAGAGGAAACAAGTGTCCCGAAAATTTCATATATTTTTTTGGTTCTCCTTTTGGTTACGGTCATAGAAGGTTGTATTGAAAACTTAACCAAATGGATCAAAAAAAATTAAGACATTTTTAGGGTTCCGTACCCAAAGGGTAAAAACGGGACTGTCAGTAACCAGGCTGTATCTGATGAACCGCGATAGCTAGACAGTTGAAATTTTCACAGATGTATTGAATGCCGCTATAACAACAAATAAAAAAAAAAATTGTACGGAACCCTCGAGTCCGACTCGCACTTGTCCGGTTTTTTTATTCGGCATAAATAGAAAGGGCACGTGATTCTAATTAGACATAATATAAAAAAAACCTAATTATAGCACAAAAGTTTTGGGTACAACTTTCAATAGAAATGCCCGTTATTTGCCGATTTCGCGTCGATAGGTATGGGGGACCCTTATGTGCTTATGGTCTAATAAGCTAGAATGTATTGTCACAGAATAAGTGATAGTATTATCATTCAGAACGGCCACGCACCGCCCCGCCCCGACTCGAATTACCTCGCCCCGCGACAGCAGATTGACGGCCGTTTGCCGGCCGCTCAGTACTATTTTTAAGCAACTTACTCACACTATGACGCATGACGCGTGTACAGACGTGCCGTTCTCACATAGAAACGCAAGTGATTTTTGATGTATTAGCGTGTCCGCCCTGTGGTATTGTCTAAGATTGTTGGCAAAAGGTATTAAAGGTTGTGAAGTTTTATATCAAATGTAAGATGTATATGGTACATATTATGTACCATCGCCCACACTGTTAGCTGTACATTGGTGGTCCTTTAACCTTTGGTAATAAGGTTGACCGATGTACAGTTGAGTGTTGCTGTTTGTACCTTGGAAGGAAATGAATGGAAAAAAATGTAACTGAATGAATCGACTTGGTATAGTATGAATCATCTCAGATGATTTTTTCGAACGCGGGCCCTAATCTGTTAAACAAAAGGTATTGTTTCCTTTATCCAGTGGTTACACTGCTTACTGCTAATAACCCCGACATAAGTAACGGGAACAAGTCCGTTTAAAAATCAAATTTACCATCCTATTTATATGGTTAAATATTCGGAGATAAGACGTTTTGTTATCTCCAAAGAAAAGCCCACCCTGATTGTTCTCTGAATGAGCTGTCACATAAATTTTGAACCTTAATACTATCACAATAGTTGCTTTTTAAACGACATGGCTGCTTTGGCACGTGCTGAAGACCGCTCTAAAAAAAGCAAAGGCTTTTGTTTAACAGATTAGGGCCCGAGCCCGAAATAATCATCTGAGAAAATTCATACTATAAACAGGTGTGGATGTGCCACTTCTATAAAAATATGATATTGCTACTGGCACCCCCACACTTTGTCCTGCAAAATCTGTGCAGAATTAGCTTAGGCAGACTCTAAATGGTCAGACGATAGATGTATTATGGCCGTGTGATAAAGATTATATTGTATTCGTCTCTTTCTAACTAATGATGTTATGGAAAGACAATTTTTTTATCAAATTTGGTTATATGGTAAACACGCAACCATTGTATTCCTATAAAATAAACCGTTTTGCATGGTCGCGTTATTAGTAAGTTTTAGGAGAATTATTATTTTGTACAATAATGATTTTTTTAAATGGACGTAGTTTTTAATTAAAGATATATTTTGGTCCATTTTGTATTGTATGTATAGGATTCGGTGTAAAGAAAACTTGAAAAAATTCTATTTTATTTAGTACCAAATTACAGTATTTACTCCCTTTTTGCCCATGTAACCTATATAACAGTAACATTATTTTTTTGTCAAAAAATATCTCACACGCCAAAATCATGGTTCTAAGCGAGACCTTATTTAAAAGCATGAAGGTTATATTGACAGCACGATAAATTACAATGACTTTCTTTGGGAGGTTGTAAATTCCTAATCTATAAGGTTTTTTCAAATTTTCTTTATTATGATATTTATGATATTGTGTATGTTAAACTCACGCGCGGCGGGCGCGCGCAATGTAGATATAGATATGGTTTTGTATAAGACATGTAGTTAGTTATTCAAATTCTCTACGATGTAACGGATTCTCTGTAACAACGGTGTATCTAAATTACTCACAATGTTTAGGCGACTGTACCAAATGTTAAAGGGAGAAATAAATAAGCAATTCAATAATTGGTGGTGCCTTATTTTGTTATCTTTTAAAAACACCCAATGTTCCGGGGGCGACTATTCTTCAACGGACCAACGGAGCGCCAGGTGACACACGAGCCTCATGTAATACAGGTAAAAAAGAATTAATAATAATCGAAAGAATTCCTTGAAATGCAGAAGCTAGATTTATCCTCCTAAGGCCAAGGTCCGATCTATAGTACCTCTTTATCCTCCTAAGGCCAAGGTCCTACCTATAGTACCTCTTCAGTTCGATGAAATTTAAAGCCTATTCAATTTTCCAACAACGCAAAATCAACTCTATTACCTGCACTATAGCTTCAAATTTCAGTGGCAAATTTTCGATTTTTTATATGTATGGCTGGGCCTTAGGAGTAGTGTTGGCCGAACGTTAATTGCAATTACGTAACGGACGGTTATAGTTTACGGTTCAATTTGTACTGGTTAATGGTTAATTGCATTAACGTTACGGCCAACACTGCTTAGGAGGCTATTACAGTTAATACGGGGTCTCTCCCATCATAGGGCTTGATTCTTCTAGCTACACTGAGCTACTTTTATTATGGAACCAACCTCTAAATCGAGAAAAAAAATATTGGCTTTTCTTATAGTTTGGATGATCACGATCAGGGTGCAAGGTCAGAAATTGAGAATCGTTTGCGCTACGATAACGAAACGCTTTGTCACTATCACCATGGAGACTGTATAAAGGAGCCAAATCTCTATGTATGAAAAGTGTCCATCAAAAAACAGTAATTAGGCGGCGCCACCATACACCGAAATACTACCAAAAACCTACGTAATTTGGTCGGGTTATTTGTTGCCTTATCAATCAATCAATCAATCAAAATATTTATTGTTGGTCATGAGTTACAGGGATGTTATTCTAATGTACAATGGTCTTCATGTCCTGCCTCAGAGACCTCATTATATGGTTCATGTTATACTCATGTCCCAGAGCCTAACTAGCGCCACCGGAGAGATTAGGAACTATTATTTAAAGCTTAACGCGGTCACTTTTACATCAATTCTGCCATAAGAGATTGCGATCCTTTCTATGTATTTACTAATATGTATTAGTTTATCTTTAGTATATCATATAAGTATTAGTATTTAATCATAATTTTGTTAGTTTACGTTATTATGTTTATATATATATACATAATATTTGATTTTTTTTTTGGTTCTATTTCTCGTTATAATTTATGAATCTATCCTGCACCAACATTTATGTCTCTGTTTGACCTAATGGTTGACTGGTAGAGAATGCCTTTTGGCATTAAGTCCGCCATTTGTACATTTTTCCTTGCTTGTGCAATAAAGTTTAAATAAATAAATAAATAAATATAACATGAACCTTATAAGGCAACAAATAACCCGACCAAATTACGTAGGTTGTTTTTGGTAGTATTTCGGTGTATGGTGGCGCCGCCTAATTACTGTTTTTTGATGGACACTTTTCATACATAGAGATTTGGCTCCTTTATACAGTCTCCATGTTTTCAGATGTCACTTGTCACTTCAATGACTGACAGCTGTTCTTTAGTCTTTTGGACCACCATCAACAGAGGCGCCAACTGGTGAGCAAAAAAACGTTAGCCCTCATTTTCGTTCGCTACGGAGCGTTAACGATATGGCATTAGGCTACTGTTAGATGTTATTGTTTTTTATGGAAAATCCAAAAAAAAATTCGGGATTGGTCCCATAGTAAAAGTAGCTCGATTTAGCGAGTAGAATCGAGCTCTGCATTTAAAACCTCATGGTTGGAGATATATTATTGAAAAAAATTAAATATCAAATTTTCCAAGCCAGTAAAGTAATATTTCATAAGTGAACTGGATGTTTATTGTGTTTAATTTCATTTTAGAAAAAAATACCGCATAAAAGTGTAAATCAAATTAAATAAATTAAGCACCTACTCAATCGCTTTCAATCCGTCTTAACAAATATCTTTGAAAAGACCTTTGAAATTAAATCTTAACACCTCAAAGCTTCTGAAAAGGGATTTAAAATCTTTTTTGGCGATAGCCAGACGTATAAGTAAGTAGGTGCATAAAACAACTGAATCGATGTGTAGATACTGTCACTGTCAGACGCACATCACGCGACGAAATCGCGGAGTCGCGTCGCTACAAGTACCTGCGGCCGCCTCAATTTTGAGGTTTTGCCATAGTAATTGCCGCACACCGCTATGGAACGGACGCATGCACGCGCTTGCTAAGATGCTTGGATGGCGCTCGGGGCACTTGCCCCCCCTAGTTACGCCACTGCGCGTAAAAGGCCACCTATGCGATGGACTGACCAAATCAAATCTGCCACGGAAGGGCCCCTGAACGCATTTGCCAGAATGACCTCGAACTGCGGAAATGGCGAGAAATCGTACGGCAAGCAACATCCGTGCCTGATGTCAGCAGTTGACCACTACACTGCAAAGAGTACAACGACAAAGAAGAGGCAGGTACACACAGTAAAGCCTGACCAGTAATATTATGATCACGCGCCATGTTGCGGAATTTCACTGGAACTAATTTTTTCATACTATACTGAACTGTCACCCTATACATGAGAATAAACATTTTAAACATTTCCGCACATACATACAACAATAATTTCATCATGACTCCTAAAATATTCAAAGATAAACAAAGTACCTATAGGTACCTACTCGTATAATAATAAAACCACCGACCTATTACGTTATAGATTTATTACATTATTAATAAAACAAAACTATTGTCACCTCATCCAGAAATTACCTAAGTCCCTTACTATCGGATAGGTTTAAAGTTTAAAACGACTCGCCCAGCAAGTAACCCAAAGTCCAATTTGTTCGCCACTAACTTGCAACATGCTTGTAACCACTTTTAATTCAACTCCTGACTAAAGTTCTGTCCTATTTAGCCGCTAAAAGTAGAAATGTAGCCGGCGTATTCAAAAAAACAATTTCACGTGTAATGAAATTAGTAAAACATTGCGAAACAAGCCTTTCGAGCTTTCGAGTGTCAAGACACCCCCGCTAACCCCAGCACCCTAGCGGGGTTGACGGGGTTCGCACATCCATTCAGTTCGCAATCACCCCCGCTCGGAACGCCCGTACGCTCCGTTCCAAGCAACGCTCGCGATCTTTTCCGAAAGTGCAATATTTTGAAACGTTCGAATTTCAAAGGTTTTTTTTTTCTGTGTGAGTGTTTCTGTTTCTTGGTTGCCAGTGTTTCGTGTTTTATAGTAATTGGATTTGTTTTCGTGTTAAGTTTTGGACGTCCGCATTTGGTCAACTTACGTAAGTTTTTACTGCATTGCGATAGATTATAGTTTAAAGTGCTAAAAAATTATTGATTGTTTAAAATATATTCGTTGTTCTTAGGAGCAATAGTTTTTTTTTTAATTTAGGTACTGCACCGGCATTGCGATGCCGGTGGCCGTGAAATTGTGCGATATATTGATCTATTCACATGGTTTTGCGTGAGTCAGAGTGGGAGTCAGTGCATGGGCTTCTTATTAGTTAATTAATAATGAACATTGGGTAATGGGTAGTCTAAGTAAAGTATATGCCTTTTTGAGCACATTGTTTTTGTGTACGTGTTGATGATTTCGTGTGTTCTACGTAATTTTTTCGTCTTGATAACACACTAACAACCCAGTATACAATTTTATCTATATGTGATAAATGCATATGACGTTAAACTTCACCTCAAACTCACCCTGTTAAGATAACGAAAGGTTTTAAATTAAACGTACCTATATTGTACTATTAATTGCTTGATAAGGTCATATTATAGGCAAGGTACCTACCTACATACATATAAGTTTTTATAGATAAAAATGTGTATCGAGAAAAGTGTACGTGTAGTGTATCTATGTCTTTCAACTTGGTCCTTCGAACCGGATTAACAGTTTTTTGTTATTACTTAGTATTAGTACTGAACTTTCTGGTTCCAGGATGGGGATAAGAAGCAAGGTTTCATGGATGTGCATATTTTGCCGCCAAATGGCCATATTTAGTCTTATTTTACCTGTACTAATATGAGGCACTGTGAGGACATGCATGTTTCTAGAAATACTTATTATGTATAAGCTACTTGGGTATGTACTTCTAGAAACATAACTAAGTTCATTTCAATATTGTTTATTTTTATTTTTTATTATTTATTGTAATGTTAATTTTGTGATAATAATTATTCTGTATATATAGTGATAGATGTAAGCAGTACTTACTAACACAAGCTATGAGTCTGTAAAAGTTACTCGAAATAAATGATTTATTAGGTATATTATTATTATTATGAACTGAACTTGAATAAATTCATAATATAGGTATGAACTTAACAACCAGCAGATAGCATTTCAGAATTTTCAGACTAGTAAAGAAATATAAGATAATTTAGAAAATCTTTCTGTTTTAATATTGTCTTCGGTTCCCGCGATAGTTATTTGAAATCTGATTATTCGCGTATATTACAATTATTACATAATTTATAATACATCCCGACGTTTCGAACCCTTTACAGCGTTCGTGGTCAACGGGTGACTGAGGAAAAACTACAATGTGCAAAAGTACCTACATACAAAACCTGGCTATGATTCACACAATTCGTTTTGTCAGTTACAGATGTCAAAAAAAGAACAACAAAAGGTAAGAAATCACGGTCTATATCCTGGTCAATATAAGTCTAGTGAAACTAACCCTGAATCATTCAAAACTCTAATTACAGATGTCAAATCGTACTTATAGAGTCCTTATCCTTATCAAATGCTTTATTTAGACTTATTATGTTTTAAACTTTTTAAAATATCATAAATACTAGGGAAAAACTTCTTTTAGCTTTAAGTAATTCTTATCAACTTTCGGCCATATTCCACTAAACATTGTCACCCCTAGGACCCTGTTAGGCACATACGCCCCAAGTCTTATTTTTTGGGCAAAGTAAATGACGTTCCGCGCCGAGAATATAGATGGCGTTAATATAGGGTCCTCCACGCAACATCGCCGCAGACAAAATATGGTATTTCGCTTAATCCCTCAATCCTTCTCTATCGCACTTGCATATGAGATAGAGACGCAGTAACGATATTTCGGTTTTCGGCTTCACGCAACGTGACCGCAGATAATGGCGCTGCCAGACTGTGACCGATTGGTTACGCATATGCACATAGGATTCGCAATTTGAAAAGAGAATAGCGAATTGCTGTTACATGTAAAAAGGCATTCTAAATTTAAAAGAAGGCGGTTAATGATGCTGATACTATTCATACTATTGTTTCATGTGTAGGTAAGGAAGAGTATTTACTCTGTGACTGTGGTTTTCGTGTTGTTATTTTTATGTACAATAAAGTATATACATACATACATACATAGTATGGTAATAATTTCGAAAATTATTTCATCATATTTCTGGATGGGATGGGGAAGCACTGGTGGCCTAGCGGTAAGAGCGTGTGACTTGCAATCCGGAAATAGCGGGTTCAAACTTCAAACCCCGGCTCGTATACCAATGAGGTTTTTGGAACATGTACGAAATCTTCTTCTTCCTACCCTTATCCGACGTCATGTGGGGTCGGCACAACATGTTTTTCTCTTCCATTCTCCTCTATCTTTCGTCACCTCAGCACTCACTCCTTTCTTTCTCATATCCTCTTTTACACAATCCATCCATCGCTTTTTGGAACATGTACGAAATATCATTTGATATTTACCAGTCGCTTTTCGGTGAAGGAAAACACTTTGAGGAAACCGGACTAATAAGGCCTATTAGTTTGTACCCTCTGGGTTGGAACTTTAGATGGCAGTCGCTTTCGTAAAAACTAGTGCCTACGCCCATTCTTAGGATTAGTAGCCAAGCCGACCCCAGGCTCCCATGAGCTGTGGCAAAATGCCGGGACAACGCGAGGAAGATTATCAAAAATATATCTTAGAGACCAAGTTTCTGGTGCAAGGGATGCCACAAATAAAAAATGCCATGCATATAGTATGGATGTAATGAAGTATTTTTTTGTCGAAAATCTGTAAATGCAGTTAATTTTCGTAGGAAAATTAAAGTGAGGTTTCCTTATAGCAAATTGAGCTCCATTCATATTTCAACGATGTAAGTTAGTTTCTCTGGAGGAGCGAATAAATTTAATTCTTCCACACTATAAATTGTACCTATAAATATAAAGTTTAAATGTGTCGATCTCAAGTAACAGGTACCACATTGTCGCTTACCATAAGGGTGAAATTTTAGGGTCAGAGCGTCCTTGTGAACGACACAAATATAAAATACCCGTATACCGTTACTACGTTTTATAACATTAAAACTTTCGCGTTTTGAACACATATTAAATCACATTTACAATCGGGTCTTTTGCGAATTCACGACCAGTGAAACCTGTGTCGAAACGTCGGTAAATAAAGGTAGGTAACAAAATAAATTCGCGATAGCCTCTAACCGCCCACGAATCAAAACTTGCCAAGACAAATGCAGTTTTGATTTGTCAAATTAAAGATTCAAAATACAATGGAACGGGAGACCTTTTTATAGGCCTCTAGGCGGCTAGAGGATAGACCCGATTGTAAATGTGATTTAATACTACGTTTTTAGTTATGGTTATGTACGCTCATGGCTCTACAAATAAGACCGTGTCAGATATTTGTGACGTTCTCAAGCAAAAGGTACCACATTGTCGCTTGCCATTAAGGACGGGCTGTCAGTTTATTTGTATTAAGATACGAGCAAATTTCGTTCCTTTTAATTGAGAACGTCACATTTTTGCGGCCTTCGTGAAACATATTATTGCAGGGGACTGTACTCTGTGTGTGCGACGTACGTTTTAACGGCCACGTTTGAACTTGAAGTATTACGGTCACAAATATTTGATTTACACTTGTTCGGCAAATAAGTTTTGTATAGAAAACGAAAGAAATTAAATAAAGAAATTTCTAAAGCCAATGGCCAAACTAAACTTTTCAGAACTGTTGGAAAAAAGTCCTAGCTTCATTTAAAATACTGTGTTAGAGTTAGACCAAGAAAAGTTTGCAGATTCTGACAGCACACGCAGTGCAGCTGTTATTTTTATTTTAAACGTCAAACTTTTATGAAATTATGACGTGCACTGGCACTGCGTGTGCTGTCAAAATCTCTGCACTTTTCTTAGTCTTGTAATGTGGCAAATGTGAGCAACACTGTTTATAAGGATCATTATTTATTAATAGCTTATATTTTGATCATTTTTACTTTTACGATTAGCTTAAAAAAGAGTATCAGTTGACCCTTACTTGTCACTGGTTCCCGCCATCTTGAATTGTTATTAAAAGGCGGGTACACTGTGACAAGGGGCAGTTCGTGTACAGACGAGTTACAGTGTAGACGTCTTGGAATATTTATTGTAAATTGGTCGTTATTATGTTGGTAACGAACGAATAAAGTTAAAATATTGGTACAAGTATTAGTTTTCATCATCAACCCGGTGGTAACCTAACACAAATGTCCACTTTCCGTGTTTAGCAGTAACGATTTAGTTTACTGCGACATAAACGCATATTGCTTGTATCAGCGCAACCTAACATGTACATATATAGGCAGGCATTTAGAGAATATACGTTCTTATACAATCACACTTAAGGTGTTTCACTGTACTACTCCTATCACCTGCTCGAAACAATATTATAACAAGAATACTAACTAATTAATAGTTATTTGTTATACAAGGGTGCAAAGTTGTATTTTACCCGCGAGTGTGGAATTGAAACACGAGCAAGCGAAAGGATTCTATAGTTGAACCACGAGCGAAGCGAGTGGTTCTAAAATAGAATCCTGAGCGTGGCAAGTGTTTCAACACACGAGAAGTAAAATACATTTGCACCCGTGTGTAACACAAAACTTTTCACCTCACTATAGCGAGGAAAGTGCAACATCCACAGGCGTTATATCATCTTCATCACTGAAATCACTCATTTTTTACGATATTATAACAAAAAACTCTGGAAATTCTGTATTTTTACGTGAGAAGTTTTTAAGTAAAAATTTTGTTGACAATGTTGACATTTCTGACGTATGAAATGTCAATGATGCGTTTTGAAATTGCACCGACTCAACTTGTGCGTTCAGAATTATATTTAACATCATTATTAAAAAACAAACGTTTCTTATGGAACTTTAAGGTTTAAGAAATTATGACATAAAATCATTAAATAAAGCTAAATTTGGTATTTTTTATTAGATTCTTAAACCATTTGTTTAATGATAATTAATATCAAACGAATCATTATTATGAGCGTTTTACGTTTTGTTATCTGTCAAGCTACTTAAACACGCTCCATCCAAGGTCAAATTACTTTCCCCTAAAATAGAATCCTGAGCGTAGCAAGTGTTTAAACACACGAGAAGTAAAATACATTTGCACCCGTGTGTAACACAAAACTTTTCACCTCACTATAGCGAGGAAAGTGCAACATCCACAGGCGTTATATCATCTTCATCACTGAAATCACTCATTTTTTACGATATTATAACAAAAAACTCTGGAAATTCTGTATTTTTACGTGAGAAGTTTTTAAGTAAAAATTTTGTTGACAATGTTGACATTTCTGACGTATGAAATGTCAATGATGCGTTTTGAAATTGCATCGACTCAACTTGTGC
This sequence comes from Cydia strobilella, assembly GCF_947568885.1. NCBI lineage: Eukaryota > Metazoa > Arthropoda > Insecta > Lepidoptera > Tortricidae > Cydia > Cydia strobilella. The sequence continues at coordinate 17,594,742 of NC_086050.1, forward strand.
GTTCAGAATTATATTTAACATCATTATTAAAAAACAAACGTTTCTTATGGAACTTTAAGGTTTATGAAATTATGACATAAAATCATTAAATAAAGCTAAATTTGGTATTTTTTATTAGATTCTTAAACCATTTGTTTAATGATAATTAATATCAAACGAATCATTATTATGAGCGTTTTACGTTTTGTTATCTGTCAAGCTACTTAAACACGCTCCATCCAAGGTCAAATTACTTTCCCCACTAGTGGATAAAATGCGTTTTTCCCCGCTTGTTTTAAAGGATAAAAGACAACTTTCCGAGCTAGTGAGGGGAAAACTATATTACTTAAATATTTTACAACCAATATGTAGTACTTCTAGGGCAGCGAGCATTTGTGTTTATGTAATGTACAATGTACATTCTCGTGTTTTGTTATTTTTTAATCGTTACATAATGTAACTCAATGGATGACTGTTATTGGACTTGTTTTATGTAAACATAGTTATGTCTTAGTTATATTTACGGCTGTTGTTATCCTTAATACCAATAAAATAAAAATAAATAAATAAGATCAATCTTGTTATTTAAGTCTAACTATAGAACTTATGTATAATACATGTTGTGACAATTTGACATGCTTGACCTACTTTAGGTCCTGTATAGGATACCTAAAATAACTTGTTCAAAATAGGCAAGTTCTATTAATAAAGTACTTACCTAAGTTTCAGACACCTCATTAGTCTAGAAATACTCTTCACCTTATTTAGGTTTCTGTGCTAAATAAACAAGGGTGGAGAAAGTAAGTGGCAGTGGGTATCGAATTGCCTGGGGGCTCAGCTACCTAAACATCCGGTCAAACGTACCTACCTTCTGAATATTGAATGTGTTTTAAATCACATTTACAATCGGATCTATCGCGAAATAAAGGTAACAAAATAAATTCGCGAAACGCGAAAGTTTTAAATGTTATGGTGAATTTGTTGACTGTAGGTAACTATTTAACACATTCGCTGCTCGAATTCGCAAGTCAAGTTCACTTTACATTGCAGTTGTAGAAACTGGGGAGTTCTGTCGATTATATTACCGACTAAGTACATTGCAGAAGTCTCTCTTAAATTTCAACCACTGAAATCTTAATAATAACATTTTCACAATAATTATAGCGAATAAGTTTACAACTGAATAATCTTTTTCTCAATTAAGAATTATTGAATGCTATACGTAGTATGATTTGCTGATTAAATGTTGTTTTATAGTTGTGTTTTAATTGTAAATCTATGAATGTTGATTTCGCCAGAAACTTACTGCCTCGCACATCAGCTAAACCACGCTAAACTGTGAAATGAAAATGTCGCCCACGGTATTTCCGGACCGATACGCATTCACAACATGTCACATTTTCTTGACCCCCCCCCCTAAACCCCCCCTAAACGTGTGATGTAATTAATGGATAACCCCTAATAGAAACTGCCCCGAAATTATTTGACGTTCGTCAATATAAGCAAGCATACGAGTTAGTTCCGGCGTGGTCCTTTAACATATGTACTTACGCATAAGTCTTTGTGTTTACTCCTTAGCTGTCACAAGTAGTTACAACGTAAAGTATTATTTATCCAACGTGCCTGGCATCTTCAAACGAGGATTTCCTTATTTAGAAAACAAACAAAGGAGAAAAATAAACGAAATATAAATCTAGAATACCATCGAAACGGCACAATGAGAATTCTGTCTCCAATTCAGGTGTTCTGCTTTCATTAATAATGAAAAATACGAGGAAATTCGCAATAATGGCGTTTTCTTCAGAAAAATTAATGACGCCCCTGTTTACACTATGCGAGAATGGAGGCAATAATAAATGTCATTTCATCAACGCTTTGGCGCGTAATGAGTCGGCCATTTTGTGAAGGCCACAACAAAATGGTGGCTCGGATTGAAAGGCGCGTTTAATTTGTGTTGATTGATTGTTTTACATCGTTATGAGTGACGGTTTCAAGCTAAGTTATGAAGATATTTAAGGTGATTTCGGCTGTGATTTCACGGTACAGGTAAGTCGTGCTTCTTTCGTGTCAGAAAAGGCTAATTTGACAAGACAACTAAATTGGAAATAGAAAATTCTGTGGGAAGGTCATAAATAGGTGTAATTGATTTTTCCTTTTTATGTGCCTCAACTCTAAAGTTATGCGGACCTTTTTCTTATCTGCATCTCTCTCTGCATCTCGAAAAAAAACCATTTTTGTTTTATACTACAGTGTTGCATTAAATGAGATGCAACACTGCGTATCGCATCTTCAAAAATATCATACTTCAAAAATATCATCAAAGCGTTTAATTCCTACTTCAAATACATTCTTTGAACACGCCTCGCATACCCTACCCTCTAGCCTCCCACCAATTAAAACTTTCCAAGAGAAATGCACTTTTGATATGTCAAAAATTTTTTTTTTTTTTTTTTTAATCTACATATTTAAAAGGAGCCTTTATCAGTGAGACATGTCGGCTCCGTTGGGCCTCTACATTACAGTTTCAATAAGTGTTAGTATACATCAAAAAAACTGTACACGAATTTCGCAGTTTTAGACAGGGGTTCCGCCAATATCGTGTGAAAAACCCCAATGTCAGTTACTGCATAACCCCTAGCTTCAAATAGTTGCGCCCTCTTGTCTCGAGTCCGAACACATTCCATTAGGAAGTGCTGTACATCCTCGACAGAGTCGCAAATATCGCAGTTGGGCGACTCTGCTTTCCTCATCAGATGAGCAAACATATTCAATGGAATGTGACCGGACCGAAGCCTGTGAGCGCGTACAATTTTCGCCCGGTTCAAGTCAGCCACTTCCATGTCAAAATTAAGATCCAAAATACAATGGAATCGAAGACCTTTTTATAGGCCTCTGGGCAGCTAGAGGATAAAGGTTATTTAGGCAAAATAGAACACTAGGTTCATTGTGAATTTTAGTCACAAACCAAAACAAATAAACTTAAACAAACTTAGTAAACTCGCGTCCGGCCTGGCGACGGCGTTTGTTCAATTTTTCGCGTCAGTTGGTCCTAGCGAAAAATTTACTATTTGCTCAACTTGTGCTGCACAGTCGAGTTCGCAAACATGCCAACGTTCCAAAAATATATTTACACGCCTCTAAGACATAAGGCGACAAAATTACTGGATTATTGTATGATTTCATTGACAGAGTTTTCACATTGGCGCCCAACGTGGGGCCGATAGTAAAAATAATATCTTTCCACTTGTTTATTTAGCGCCACTCTCACCATTCCACTAACCCGGGGTTTACCGGTTAAACCTAGAGTTACCATATGTATCAGTACAATTTGACACTGGGTTACCGGTTTAACCGGTTAACCCCGGGTTAGTGGGATAGTGCAAGTGGAGCTTAGACTATCTAATAACACCAGCTGCGATGGTTCTCAAGCTTAAATTTAATATTCTAGACTATTTAGGGTTTAGGGTATTTAAATAATTATAGTTTAGAAATTACGTCAGTATGAGACACGAGTAAGCACGCCTTTGTCCCAGTGCCTAGTAAATATAGTTAGTACCGAAAATAAATTGGTAGGTAACTAACTTAGTAAGAACTTAGTACACGATTTGCCTAAATCTTTTTTCAACACACTTGCTCAAAACGACGTTTTTATTCCACCGATTTTTGGCTCATAATCCTAGATATTTAACACGCGTGCTCTTTCAGTGTATTATTCCACTCGTGCTTTTTCATTATATTATTCGACTGAGTTAAGAAGGTAACTGATTGCTAATAATATGCATGGAAAGGGAGCCTTCTTTAATTGGTCGGACTGGCGGGCACCGGCGCGCCCGACCGCCTGCGCGGTGCGCGGCCCGGCCGGCCCGCCCGCCGCGCTGCCCGCGGCCGGGGCGAGGGGCGGCCGGCAGTATGACAGATGCAACACACAATACTAACTGTTTTAACTATTAAAATTTGATTAATACGAGCAAGATACGAGTTTCTTTTTTTCTCGCAAGTGTGTTGAAAAACGTCGTATGAAACGCGTGTGCATTGGTCATTACACACATCGGCTTTCTTATTGTGCGCTCGCTTACAGCTCGCGCGCACAATATCGCCTCGTGTGTAGTGACCAACTTAGCACACTTGTATCATAATGTACTATTAAAATGTATTACAAAATTTTATGATATATAATAATGATAGTATAATTATGTAAGTACCTACTTACTACCTACTTATGAAATGCCAGTTCAAACTCCGTTGTCCCCATTACCGGTAGTTAATTGGTAGGTATACAGAATCTTAAAACTTAATTTTCCGGAATATAACTGAAGTTGACAATATTGGCTAGAGCAAACTGATGTCATATTCAATTTAAACGATGAAATTCAACCGACTGAACGATAAATTCCATAGTCTCTTTGAGAAAAAAACTCCTTTTGACATCACCAATTCGAAAAAGGGCTTTTTATTCCCTGCTACGGATCAAATTGGCAATTTTCTTCCCTGCTAGGAGGAATCAGTCATACTATCTGCATACTATTTTTTTAGCTAAAATTATTTCCATCTTGGGCGTAACACACTTGAATCCCTCCCTACGCTCAGGATTCTATTTTAGAATCCCTCGCTACTGTCGAGATTCTACTCTTATAATTTTGCTCCCTTGTGACACAATCTACTATTGACTTTCATTCTTTATTCAACCGTTAACACTGTAGCTAAAGTTTGGTTGAACTTCAAAAATCGGACTAGTCTGTAAAGTGTGGTTATGGTACTGGGAAAAAAATTCCCAGTAGTTACCATTAAAATTTTGTTAGAGTTCAATACTAATAAAAACAGTATAAACAATATAGTATAGTAGTATAGTAAGATTAGTAAGTTGATTAGTGTTAAGTAAACTGCCATAAAAGTGATCAAAACTATTATAACTGTTTAACACAAGTGCAAAAACACACATTGGCAAAATGATATATTTGATGGAAGCCATTTTTTAAAAGAAAAAGAAGCTAGTCTCAAAGTTACTTAATAAATGATAAATTGAAAACCAGCTCGATTTATATTTCATCTTTCTGTTCTGAATAAAAGATACAAAACGTGACTGAACGCGGAATAAAAGTCCAGGCAAAAAATCTACAAGTTTATTCAATTTGGGAACGGGCATTGCGTGCCCGCGGAAAATGGCGGCGGCTTTTTCACGTTCTTGTTACAGTGGCAACCGTTTAGTGTACTCGTTGTGAGTGCGAACCACTCTGTTAGTGGTTTGTTTTATGCTTTGAGTAGTGGTAGTAAAACAATAATTACTATTGTGAACACCTTTGAATGACCCGATAGTTTGCTTTTGGGTTACATGGACGAAATAACCCTATTCAGCAAATTTTGGGAAGCCGATTTTTAGTCCTCAGTACCCAAAGGGTAAATACGAGACCCTATTACTTAGACTCCGCTGTTCGTCAGTCTGTCTGTTACCAGGCTGTATCTCATGAACCGTGATAGCTAGACAGTTTAAATTTTCTAGACAAATTTAATGATGTATTTCTGTTGCCGCTATAACATCAAAATAAATTCTAAAAACAGAATAAAATAAATATTTAAGGGGGCTCCCATACAACAAAAGTGATTTTTATGCCGTTTTTTCCGTAATAAATAAATAAATAAAATAAATAAATAAATTGATTTTATTTCAGGCAAGCACCCATATAAAACACAGAATTATCTATAAGATGAGACAAGTGTAAAAAGTTAAAAGTAAAAATAATGGTACGAAACCTTTTGTGATTCACTTAGATTCTCCGTGAATTCACTTGAGGCATTGTGCCTACCGAGCTACGAATGCTACACCGTAGTTATTTACCCAACAGCATAATCTTCTTAAATTACAATATTAGACCATCCCAGCTCAGCACATACCGTGTAACATATATATACTTCAAGTTCGAGCCATATTTGATTACTGACTATCGCAAGGCTTCATAAGATTACCCGAAGCTCGGAACTCGTGCGAGCTTACCTCAGGTAATATTGCTTTATGAGAATGTTAGTGCTTTATTGCAAACTGACAATGGCTTTCAATTTGTGTTAGGAAATTGATAAAGTTGGCGAAACTGTAGGCGAGATAGTAATAATTACTTCCTATTTTAGCTCAGAGCAGAATAGGGTTGGTTCTTGGAATTTGGATGTGAGAAAATTACCTTATGAAGATAACAGATCCCGAACTGAATGGATTTAACATTCTAGAGACTTGATGATGATGCATCTTCAGTCCCCGTGTACTTGCACAAGTACAAATTCAATTTGAGTTTGGAACTCTTATAGAAATAAAAGAACCAAAGCACAAAATTTTCCCTGGGTCTTACTAGGTTAAGTCTGTGTCTGTGTACGCTGCGGTTTTCTATCTCTTTTCTTAGAGGAACTTCCACTTTAGCTAATAACTTAATCTTACCAAAATAGTCCTCTTAAATAGTTGTGGCGCCGTGTTCTGTCTTCCATGCATAAATCTGCTGGTTTCATTTTGTATTCTCTCCGTATTTCGGGGACCAAAGATATCTTTTGACGAGTTAGAAGTTTTAAAACATGGATACAGTGCTAAGATAAAACAAACGTAAGTATTCCGGACTTAATTTTCGGATTGTATTTCGATAAATTTTGAAGCCTGGTCAAGAAATAAAAGAAGACTAGAATTAGAAGCACTTTTTATCTAAATGGCGCTGACTTAAATGATTATATATGACAATACTACATATATATATGAAAAATAAATAAATGAAATGAAATGAAATATTAATACGATAATAATATAATATAAGACAATACTACATCTATACAATTATTCAAGTTTTTTAGTGCGGATTTGCGAGTTGTAACCTCTATTTTCTTTAACTCTGCGTACCCACGCAGATTTCTAGTTCGAAGTAATTCGGGCTAAACAATTTGACGACAAAACTTTATAATAAGTTAGTCACATTGAAACTGTAGTTCACGAGCCGAATACTAAGTAAATATATTCATGAGAACCGTTCGTCAAAATTAATAGTAGGAGATACGCTATTAGATATATGGCCGACCTTCACTGATACGTCTGACGGATGAAACTTATATTTTATGAAAGAAAATATGTTCCTGAACATAAATGAACTGGGTTGTCTAAAAAAATATGGTCAAGGCTATTTTTAAGTAATTAATAAAAAAAACTTTTTTAAAATTTCACCGACTTGTCTGACGAACGAAATAAGTTCTAATGGAAAGTATACAATTTATACAACATTAATCAGTTAGGTTGCCTATCTTTTTCCGGTCACTATTATGTGGTTGCCGTGTTTAAATAGGTGAGTTATATCGATAATTGCACTCATCTGTCTGACGCTTGAATTATATATCAAAATTATGGTAATTTTATTGCGAATACAGTGGTATAGGGTTGTCTGCGAAAATCCGGTTACAAAAAAGGGTTGCCAGGCTTTTACATAAAATAAGAAGGGAAGACTTTTAGCGATGACTCAAAAACGGCTTAAAAACTGATCACGATTGTTTTAACATGTGATTTTTTTGTTATTTTTTGGACTCATGGTTCAAAAGTTAGGAGGGAAAACACACTTTCTTCCTTTCGAAGCGTTTATTTCCGGACTAATTCACTTTATCACAAAATGTTATTTGTAGACCCCTATTCATTTTGAAAAACCTAACCAACGCCATCCCATACCATAGGGTTGAAACAAAAAAAAATCTTCACATACATTTTGTTTCTTTCGAAGCGATTATTTCCTAGAATATTCACTTTACGTTAAACATAATGAACAGTTTTTTTAGTGTTATCCAAACTTTATTAATGGCATACCATTGTTAAATTAAATCACCTTTACAATCGGGTCTATCGCGAATTTATTTGTTACCTTTATTTACCGACACACAGGTTTCACTGGTCGTGGTCGCGGCTAACTCAAGCGTTATAAATGTGATTTAATTTGCAATATTGTTGTATCTTAGGTACTAGTCCTTACTAAACTACAGCCAACCTACCTATAATGTAACTTCACCCTTAGTGAGATACCCTATAATTTGTAGTACAGTCGCCATCAGATATATCGGAGCGCCCGAGCTGCTCACAAATATCTGAACACGCCTCTATTGTCAAGGCGTTAGAGTGCGTGTTCAGATATTTTGAGCACCTCGGCCGCTCCGATATATCTGATGGCGACTGTACCGTGAGACTAAGTATAAGTAATGACTACACTTACCTATTTAAGTTTTCCATGCCCCTTAATAAGCTGTTTCATTGCGATATATATTATTATATCAAGATAAGCTTGTAGCCACTCTCATCTAACATAAAAACGACACAAGGACTTGTCATATTCTTGAAATATGTACCTACTGTATTTCTACCTATACTTTTCCCTCGACCATTTTTCAAAAAATATAGCAAGAATAAACAGCCTAATTTAACCAGCAAGCTCTCAAAAGCACAAATATACTCCAAAGAAAACTAAGTGTAATAACAGTCTAGGGGAGAGCAGGGCATTTATGTCGGTAGCCCCGTCTCCCCCTAGTGTCGGTAGCCCGGTCTCCCCTAACTTGCAGGAAACGCATTCTATTTGTATAGTTTGTATTTTCTTTGGGTTTTAATTGATTTTCGGGAGGGCGGGATTGGGTAGTTATCTTATTTATCGGAAAAGATTTATATTGAAATGGACAGTGTAATAGTGGATCTTGGAAGCCTGGTTGGTCTGAATGAAAGTTGAGGAGCTCGCCACCGTCTTAATAATGTATTGTTTCTTTTTATTTAAGATGGAAGTACTTAATCCCCCTGAGAGGAATGATCAAATCTCGAATACAATGCGGGACTTCTATCTTCTCTAGCCTATCTGAGTGTCCCACTGCTGGGCAAAGGCCTCTCCCTTTGATTTCCACGACTCCCGATTTGGCGTTTCCTCCGGCAAGTTGTTCATGTCATCCCGCCTTCTGCGTTTGGGCCTGCCCCCGGCCACGTCTCTCTACCGGCATCCACTTAGTGGCTAAGCTAGCCCACCTCTCCGGATGCATGCGGTAGACGTGACCGGCCCAGTCCCATTTGAGCATTTTGCGGGACTTCTAGTTTTTGAAAAATGAACATGTAGATTATATTATGTCAAATCACTATTTGCACAATAAGGTCTTAGAAAAAGTTTACCAACCACTGTCCTAATCCTAAGTCAAAGAAGAAGAATTGAAAATATCGTAGATAACGGAACAACCAAGAAGTTGCTGCCAAGTTTTATTTCAATTAATTTAAATTGCTTTATCATTCAAAATTTAAATACGCTGCCTGTCAAAAGGCGAGTTTATTGCCCCTATACAATTAATCAACTACGCACTACTAACCAATATTAATTGTGCTTAATCTATAATGACTATCATTATAGATACCGTATTCTATTGTTTTCAAATAAAACTTATCTATACCCCAATAAAAACAACAGCGCATCGCATTTGTACTGTCATTTGTTTCAGCGGCCATCTTTAGCGTGCTGTCAAATCGCACGCGTCCATCGCCCCTTCAAAAGCACGACAAATTTAAATGTTCAGACGGCGGTGGCGCTAGTGTCGTTATAAAGTACCAATTAGTATGCGGAAGTTCTAGTTCTTATTTTGACCACCGCATACGCTAAGTTTGTCGTGCTTACCGAATCAATATTTTTGCTTTTTGCCCCTCCGTCCGGCGCGCCCAGTCCAAATGATAGTGTAACATAATAAATTACTTTTTTTATTACGTGTTAGGGCAGGTTATTGAACTCAGTGATAAGAAAATTGGGGTAGGTCTGTGAAATAGGGGGAGCTTATGGAAAAATATTCGCCCTAAGTGTAGCGGATTAAGATAAGTACTTACCTATTGTGTTTTTGAACCTTGTATAAAATAAGTACAATTTTAAGGTTAAGGTAAAACTATTTTTGCGGCGCTATGCTGTTTATTTAAAAATCCTCCTTGCCTTGTTTTGCAATTTTAAATATAGACTTTCCATCATTTTTACGAGGCGTGATCTTGCCAAAAATACTTTATTATATTACACTGCCAAACTTAAACGCGCGCCCTAAACATCAATCTAACTCCAGATGAAACTTCGACCTCAAATATACATACTAATATGCATACTACGAACCCTAACGAAATCAACCTGCAGAGGGGGCCACCCTAGCCGCTAGGGCTGTCGCGTATCGAACGCGCTTTACGCGCACGGTATTACGCTAATTTCACCTTGGCATATGGCGTTATAGTTTGGGGATAGGAACTAACCATAGATGGATCTTATGTCTTTGGAATAAGGTTTTGAATCGCCAGTTAAATAGGTGTGGGTGTTGTGGTGGTTAGGTTATACAATATTTATGGTTTGCATGCACGATAGCTGTGACGATAGTGTCTGGACTGGTAAATATGGGTGTGGGAAAGCAAATACCTAAATTCCAGTGGATGTTTAGGTTGATTTATGCAATGAAAACAGTCGGTGTGGTTTACCACTCTCTGTTTGTAATATATCGTACATTCGTATATATTTATTTTGTCAGAGCAGTAGGATACCATTTAATTTTAATGCAAAAAATACTTCACTTGGATTTATATAATAAAACATTGTCTTTAGGGTTCCGTACCCAAAGGGTAAAAACGAGACCCTATTACTAAGACTCCTCTGTCCGCGTGTCTGTCTGTCTGTCTGAACCAGGCTGTATCTCATGAACCGTGATAGCTAGACAGTTGAAAGTTTCACAGATGATGTATTTCTGTTGCCGCTATAACAACAAATACTAAAAAGTACGGAACCCTCAGTGGGCGAGTCCGATTCGCACTTGGCCGGTTTTTTTGTTGAGCTGGATGATTGCAGCATTGCATTGTAGGTACAACAAAGAAATAAATTACCTACACGTTTACTTTATCAAAGTTAGTAATTTTAATTTAACTCAATTGCTCATTATTGATTCTATAAATTAAATAAATTAGCAATGTACCTAACCATCTAACGAGCGAAAATCAAAACTTTTGTCCACGGTTGTAATTAAAGTACCCAAAATCACCTAACTTGAATTTCTTTGATCACAAAATTAAATCGCAAGTATTAAACTGTAGGTACAGAAAATTATGCAAAGGCAAAGATTTAATCTCTATTATTTCGCATTCAGGGAATCCCTCCCCAATCGCCGTAATCGGAATTTCGCCGACTTCTCCGACTTCGCCGAAGTTGTAATCGCGTTTGAATAATGTTAATAATTTTAACGATTGTGGCAACCCTGGCGACGATGATTCAAGATGTGTACTGCGACAGCGACGTCTTGATATATGGACTCCAGAGAGAAGATTCAGTACTTTAACAAAGGGTCTCGGGTAGAGTACAATTCGATGTAGTTAAATTCGATATCTGAATAGGCAGTCCGTCTAGGCCAGAGTTTCTTAAACTTTTTGCAGTCACGTACCATTTTCACAATTTAAACAATTCCACGGACCCCGGGCAATAAGCCTTAAAGGAAAATAATAAAGACCCTTAATTATATAATTTACTTTTATTATAAGTTTCATTACACTTAGGTCTCGTCAAGTTTAAACAAGATTTCCTAATAAGTATGTTTTTTATGTAACTGGTAACTGACCTACTGCGGACCTCTGATATACATACTACGGACCCCTAAGGGGCCCGTGGACCCCACTTTAAGAAACCCTGGTCTAAGCTATCTTTGCACTAACTTGAATGGAACAAAATGAGGGAGTGTCATGATGAAAGTCATATTTTCATAGAAGTTTGTCATTCATTATTTCATTAATGATGTCACTGCTACACTTTGTCATTGCTAATGCCATACAGATACAGAGTAAGCTTGATCCGACTCTATTGATATAGTACACACCAAGTTTTGATTTTTATTCGCAGTTAAAAAATATTTTGTGAGCCGTTTTTACCATTTCAATATCTACATTTTTACTGAGTTCGATGCCATCGGATCAACATACAATAAGAACGTATAATTTAATTTGTTTGTATTGTGTAAATTGCGATTTCATCACAAGTTGCGATTCGATATATGATATCATAGCTTTTTGCACAACAAATTTTGTTTGGTTTAAAATCAACGAAGAATATTGCTGTTTAACTATTTTAGAAAACAGCTATTTGCATATTAAATAATTTTGCATCTCCGTTTACATTCTAACAATTCATCAGTCGAAACGCGTGTCCATACTCGCAGGTCAATGGTTGTCGCGAACATTTTCAACTGCATTATGGCGCCCCTGTAGCCCGAATCACTCCAGAATAGATTCACCAATTATCGATCTGTGAATAGTAGTGACATCTGAGAGGCATTTAATTTTGACACGGAGTTAAAGATCATTGAAATTATTTCAAGATCTAAAATGGTGAACACATACCTTAGATTATTAACGTAGCATGGTATATTGTGTTATTCTAGGGACGATAAAGGTGCATCCACACCGCAGTTAACTTTTGTGGAGCAACACTGTGCAACATGGTAACATTAGGTTATATAGGTACAATGTGTGGCCTGTAATAGGAGCAATAAATTAAACTGTAGGCTTTTCTCCTCAAACTGACCAACATTTGTTCAGCGACTTTTAAAAATAATGAAGACTAGACTTCGTATTTTTCATACAAAATAAATATTATCTTCAATGTACGCCATTATCATTGTGATTGACGTTGCCTGTCACACCTTAAACATAACAAAATTCGCAATACATTGCGTCTTGGAAAAAACTTTAGTGTATTAAAAATCAAAACACAAGTTATTTTTAAAAGTCGCTGAACAAATGTTGGTCGGTATGAGGAGTACAGCCTACAGTTTAATTTTTTGCTCCAATTACAGGCCACACATTGTATAGGTACTGTCGCACATTGTGGTTGCACCTTAACAGGGACACGATGGATCGACGATGTGGTGAACGCTCTTCAATATTCACAAATTTTGACCATAATTATTACGCACAGTAAAGGGCTACACTGACTATCAGTCCGCTGGACGATATCGGTCTGTCTGTTGTTCAGAACTGTCAAATTTTTGTTCTAACTGACAGGCCGCTATCGTCCGGCGGACTGATAGTCAGTGGTTGGCATCTATTAATCTCCCAAACAGGGACCGGACAACCCTTTCCGCGATAAAACCCTTTGAATGGGCGACACTTAAACACGGCTAACACATTGAAAGACTTTCCCTTTTAAACTGCAAGCCCATTCATACCCTTACCTTTGACTAACCCTTACCGAAAAGCTAACCAAAAATAAGGCTAGCTCTTAATAAGGGTTACCCTTATCTTTAAGCGCTTTTTATAAAGGTTTCCCTTTGCGTGAAAGAGACAGGATTAGTATATATCTACGGTAGTGTATGAAAAGAAAAGAAAATACGTGCCTAGTCAAAGAACACCACCGTCGCCGCCAACGATCGCTCGGATTCGAAGTAATGTGTGTTTTATGAACAAGGTAGACGACTTAAATTAGCACGCTTATATGCTAAAAGGGAAGCCCTTTATAAGGCTAACCCTTATAAGCAATATGCAAGGTGTTGGTGAGCGGATGATAAGGGTTTTGTAAGGGTATTTGGGCTACCGATTACTCAAGTGTGGTAGCTTTATATAAGGGTTTTTAAAAGCAAAACAAAGGGTTTCGTCTGGCAAAGGGTATGGTGAGTTAAGCCTTATGCAATACCCTTATAAAACCCCGATAAGGGATAGCGGGCCGGTCCCTGCTCCCAAACTGGGAAGAAACTTAAGACGAAGTTATAGAAATATGGATCTTATTATCTTGCCTCGTCTGCGGTCTCAAAGAGGTAAATCTTTATTTATCAACGTGTAAGAAAAGAACCAATAACAAATATTTCAAACCTTTAGCTGGCATGAACTTTCAAAGAATAGCGAACTACCATTTTATATCTTTCTGTACATGCGACAGTCTTATGCTTGAAACTTTAAGGTCTAAATTCTTTATACAAAAGCGTAAAGGAGTTGTTGAGCGTTTCCGCAGGTATTATTTACGATCCAAACTTAACGCTCTGCTGGCTTCATTCGGAAATTTTCAAGATTGAGGTACAAATTGTCATAAAATCCGTGGGTCCGAGGGTGCGTTTATGTGACATGGCACTCACATTCATCTTTATTATCATTTTACTGCCACATATATGGCGGTAAAAATAAATGTGAATCTTTATCGCTTCTGCATTAATGAATCTTTCCCCCATAATTTCCATATTTTTGCGAAACTAGATATTAGGGCGCGAAAAAATTGGAGCGCCTGCGAGAATGTTAATAGCATTATAAGCATGAAGGAGCTTTATTGCTATTTATTATTGTCAGGCGCTTTTATTGGACAGACGCAGTGCTATCCAATATGAGTCTAAATCGCTGTTAGAGCATGTCTGATGCAAATAAATGTCGGCTAAAGCTGAGCGGTCTTTTCCGTATTCAAAAAATTGTTTCTTTGTGACTTACTGTCGAATTTATAGCAAAAGTATTTTGAAATAATGAACCGCGTTTAGATTATTTGATAGTAAGTATCTATAGTTTTGTCACGTTATGTTATGTTCTACGGCATCTAATATATATAGTTTTACTTTTCAAATAAAAAAAAATTAAACTGTTTCTTGGTAAAAAAGCAAATTTTACTTTCCGTTTCGCGGAATACTCGAAACGACTCACTGACGTCGGCTTAGATTTATTTTATAGCATGCGGTTTGTAGTTTAGTTTAAGGAATCGATTTTATCGGTAGTAGCTGTAAAGCTTGGGCTATAAAGCTAAATTGCCAACTTGATTAGGATCAGTTTAGAGTAAATTTTAGTCTTAACATAAAAGGTTCGGAAATAAGCAAAACATACCTACTTCACTTCTAGAAACTAGCCAAGTGTAAGCGTAAAATTAACAACTGTATACGAATTTACATGTTATAATAAACTTTTAGTAGATATTCTTCAAAGTTTAAATATAAATGGATATCTCCACGGTGATGTGAAAATTTTACATATTTATTGTAAAAGTTTACTGTGAGAAAAATAACAGTCTAATCTGACTAAACATTATTACCTATTGCATCTCATGGTCAATATAGTGCCGGCAGTGGATGCAGGAGACCAGGTGGATGTGGCATACTTCGACTTCCGGAAGGCATTCGATACCGTCGACCATGATGTTTTACTCGTGAAATTGGCAAGCGCGGGTTTCACTCCACATACTCTTACTTTCCTTGCCAGCTATATAAGTAACAGGCGCCAGTATGTGGACTGTGCTGGTCACGTGTCAGAACCATATTTCACGAGGTCTAGCGTAAGTCAGGGGAGCAATTTGGGCCCCTTAGAGTTCATTTTAATGATAAATGACCTTCCTGACGTTGTTAAAGATTCCATTTGTCTACTCTTTGCTGATGACCTCAAGCTTGTCCGCAGAGTTAATGACAGCTCTGATTGTATTAAATTACAAGAGGACATACACCGAGTGGTCAAATGGAGTCAAACGTAATAGGTTAAATTTCAACGTGTCAAAGTGCGCCATTGTCTCATTCACCAGATCTCGGAATCCACTTTGCTACCAATATGTGTTAGGAGAGTCACCGATGCAGCGCGTCGGCGAAGTGAAGGACTTAGGGGTGCTGCTGAAGTCCGACCTCACCTTTCGAGACCATATTGTTTCAGTATGTAAGAAGGCTTTCCGAAATCTGGGGTTTGTAATGAGGCAGGCTCATGGGTTTAATAATATTAACGCGATACGTGTCTTGTACGAGGCAATAGTCAGGAGTCACTTGGAGGGTAATGCGGCAATCTGGAGTCCACACGAGTCAAAATATAGGTTAATGTTGGAACGCATCCAAAATAAATTTATTAGATTTATATATTTAAAATTATACGGAGTATACCCTTTTTATCCGTTAAAGTATCCTACGTTGTTCGTGTTAGGAATGGTAGGATACAATAAACTAGAAGTTAGAAGGGAGCTGGGGCTAGCTTCATATATATTTAAGTTGGTGCGGGGCAAGTTGTGCAACCCTGGAGTCCTGGCAGAGGTGCGTTTGAACGTACCAGATCGGTATGTGTGGCGGCGGCGGCGGCCGAGCCTGCTGGCCGAGCCGCTCGCTCGAACGCAACTCCTTCGCCAGGCCCCCTTTACGCGCGCAATTCGGACCCTTAATAGAGTAGCGATCGAGTTAGATTTGTTCTCTTGTTCTCTGAACGAATTCACAAGGGCTACGCTTTACGTATTGTGCTACTGTAATCTGTAAGCTAATGTATTGTACCTATTTTTTGTGTCAATTTCCATACTGTCGAATTAGGATTTCCTGTAATTGATGGTTGTGTGTATGTAAATAAATAAATAAATAAAAAAAATATTTATAGGGAATTTTGTTCTTCATTCCTAAAGCAATTCCTTACTAGCTAGACATTTTGTAATCCAGAAATTATTGAGAAAATTGAAATGTATATTATTTTAGATCATGGCTACAGATTTTGCTCGCAAATATTATTATTTCATTTCATTTATTTACTGCAATCCATGGTACATATAGGTGTTATAATCATTTTAATTGTAACAGCATGGACCCTGAATAGGGTATAGCAAGATAATCTTAATAACTAAATACTTAAAAATACTTAAATACTTATTATACTATTAATTATTATACACAGAGTTAAAGGGTTGGGTGGGTTGTGAAACGTATGGTTTTGTCTACATATTTCTAAATAAATTGAGAGCAAATAATTACTTAAGAGATTAAAATAATAAAAAACATCCGCTCCCATATGTGTCCCCAACATTCTTTAACCGTTTTATTAAATAATTTAGTTTCCTCTCACGATTTGATTTGGTTCAGACATCAGACAGCAGACCCAATGGCATCTCATAAAACTGAAAGAGACCCTTCTAGATGGTAAAAAGCGTAACGGGTATGGCTCGTACAACGTACAGTATTATTGCTGCTTTCTCGTGGACAACTAAGTCCCCTGGGATGCCGGATGTCACGAGTTAATCGTGCGTGTCCCTGTCTGACGATTAAGACAGGGGGACAGGTAAACTACTTGGTTGGTTAGAACGCAAGCGATGGGGGATTTCTTTGTAAACAAGACAGGTTGTATTCAGAAGACAATCTGTGAATGTCAAGATAATAGTAATTTATTTAGACTCAGTTTATGTAGAGCTGTCATACGTTTCGTGATGCACCTAATACCAGTTTTAGTACGTGTATAAAATGATTAAGCGTCATGATTTTTTCGGAGCTAGTGTTTAATAGCCCTGTAGGTAAAAATTGCACAAAACATTAAATTACATACAACCAATTTTTTTATTTCATTCTAATGAGATGTTTACAAATAATGTATGAAGGTATCCTACGTACTTTCCACCCGGAATTGGGTTTTTATCCAATATTACAATACTATTCTCTTTATTTATTCATTTTCTTATGTTAGGTTTTTTATAATATGGATATAAAAGTAAAATATAAAAACACTTACAAAACAATACAAAATACATATAAACAAATTATAAAAAACCTAACCTAGGGTGCCGCCAGCAGCGGGGCAGGGCCCAAGCTGCCGGTGGTCAGGGCCGCAGAGAGAGGAACCGGCGGACTATCCGCGCCGTGTCCAAGATCACCGCCTTCTGCATCTGACCCTTGATCCAACCACCTAGCGAGAGTCTCTCAAGGTGTTGGTCGAGACTCTTCGCTATGAGACCGTTCGCTGAAACGACTATCGGGACAATGATCGTCGAATCAACATCCCACAAGTCTAGGTACTTACTGGACTTGTCCTTCTCGGCTTTCACGAGATTCTCATCATGGGGGATGGTGATGTCGACGAGCACGGCTCGGCGCTGCGATCGATCTATTATCACAATGTCAGGCTTATTGGCTACAATAGTCCTGTCAGTGATAATAGATCGATCCCAATAGAGCGTGGCACGACCATTCTCGAGAACTGGCATAGGTAAATACTTGTAGTACGCAATACTATTACTAAAAAAAATATATAAAGTATGGCACTTTCGGTCCTTAATAGGTATGACTGGAATATCATACTTTTTAGGGTTCCGTATCCAAAGGGTAAAAACGGGACCCTATATGTATCAGAATGACAGTTGCCACGAAAAGTACATTATTTCCATGCCTACATTATGTATGTATCGATTTGCGCTTCTATCAACGAATGTCATCTTGGCTAGGTCCCCAGAATTCTTTGGCTTTTAAGCATTTTCACATGCAAAGCTCATTCGTTTCTTGCAGCTATACATCCCTTTAACACATGACACCCTCGAGACGTGTGTAACGCTGCGTCTTACGTAAGCGAACATAGCACACCACCAGTGATGTGCCATGACACCACTATAGGTATTAAACTTTTCGACGCCGTAGTCAAACACAAAAGCTGTCACTCGGACGCCACGTCACCGAACTTTATGCATATGCAGGTAGGTCTATGTTGCTCTGTGGTCTTTGACCGATTAATCCGTCTTTGGCGTTGGAGCTGCGGTGCTTAGGTATCCGTCATTGGCGTCCAAAAGGTTAAAGGATTGATCCACCCCGCGCCGCATTGCTTGGCTTTGCGTTCGCGTGTTGTTCGCCTACGTAATACGCTGCGTAAGTCTCGATTAAGACATATCTTTGGGGCGACAGGTAGGGGGCTAAATGGTTCATGCCAATTTACGTATAGCCGGGTAATAGCGTGGGTTCTCCCGGTGGGATATTACTGATTCGTATTTATGTGTATCTGGTTTAACTTCCTATCAAACTAAATAACATTTTGGTAGAACATCAAAACTTGAGTTCATTTGAACTTGGAGACCCCGAGTCTTTTGCAGAAATTTGGAACCTATTATTCACTTTCAACCCACACAAATGATACAAGACGCATATTTCTTTACTTCCTAACTGTTAATTTAGATTAGACCTACCTGATTGATAGCGGGGTCTTCATACTTACGGAGTCTTTATAGTCCTGATTTGAGCTTAAACAAAACCGGCCAAATGCGAGTCGGACTAGAGTCAAACTTAAAGTTTTTACGGCCACAATATGTAGGTGCAGGGACTCACAAACGCGCGTGCCATTTACTTCTTTTGCTTCGTGGCTAATCCGCCACTGAACCTGTGAACGTACATTGTATAGAAGAGATAAACGGTGTTTACGCCATCCTGGCGTATAACTAACGCCATCTCGGCATACAACTTACACCGTACCTGGAAACTTGGGTGTAAACACCCGTTCAAAGCGTTTGTACAGTTTGAGGAGCTTCGATCGGCTGAGGTTAGTTGTAATTTCTGTTTCGTAATATCAGCTTCCTCATAATATAAGTGTTGAATGTAGTAATGTTTCATGTTTATAGTTGCCCAATTTCACAGTAGATGGCGCTGTTCTATCGGCTACTTCGCGCTGTTAAGATTTTTTTTCATTCCCGTATATAGTAAATTTGGTTTCGAAATAAATGAGTACCTAGGGCAAAGAGTATCTAGGGCAAAGAGTAATAGGGCCGGGAAATTGTCCGGCCGACTAATTACCATGTCAAAAAAAAAAAGGAATAAATGAGTATTAAGTTGTCAAGTGAAGTGTTTCATTACAAAAGGTAGGAAGTGCAGTGTAGTGAGTGAACAATAAGTCTTTCTAAAGAATCTCCACAATAACTGGTCATGCACAACCCTCATTCAAAGGTAAGGAGCCAAAAACTTCTGGTAACCGGTTTGTGATAATATTTTCCAACATGTAAATTAAATACAATACGAGTACACTGCTACATATTTAAATATAAGAAGCAGGATGCAAAGCGCAGAGAAAAACAAATATTTAAACAATGAGTAGAAAAAATAAATATTCTTAGTTTCTTACACAGATTGACTAAGTCCCACGGTAAGCCCAAAGAGGCTTGTGTTATGGGTACTCATGATACTTAAATACATAAAAAACACCCATGACTCAGGAACAAATATCTGTGCTCATCACACAAATAAATGCCCTTACCGGGATTCGAACCCAGGACCATCGGCTTTACAGGCAGGGTCACTGTCACTACCCACTAGGCCAGACCGGTCGTCAAAAGAAATACCGTTACATAAAAAAAAAACTATTGACGGAACCACTACAAAACTATAATGGCTAGCATCGGAAAACTATTATTTATTATATGCCTCAGCGTAATGTCTTCACAGGGCTTGAAATACCGGTTAAAAGTTGGTATCGTTACCACTGGGAGACAGATTAAACGTTAAGTTGTAATTAACGTTAAACACTGTACCGTTACTTATTTTTACCGGTAAAAAAATCGTAATGTTACCAGCTGTGCATTGAGCTAATTGAGAGTTAAGCAAAGGTATCGTTAAATCATTTTTTACGTTATTAGGTAACGTTAAAATGTGTAATGTAGATGTCATTGTAGGACAAACCTGGAAATCTCTTGGGCGGTTATGAAATTTGGTATACATGTTAATTAAAGGTCCCTTTTAATAATTTTACGGTTTAGACTCACTTGCTTTAGTCACTCGCGCGACATGTTTCGGAGAGCCTAGGTCTCTTTTCTCAAGCACTAACAAGAGATTCCAAGAGATTTCGAGGGGGGAGGGATTATTCCGATTGTGCTGTTGTTAGTAATCGAGTGAATGTTCATTCACGATAAAGAATCACGCGCAAACATCGCCGAGTGAGGAATTAAACCGAGTTATTAAAAATGTGTAAGTGGACTACAGTATAATAGCTTTTTATTTGGATTACTTGTTGGATATTGTTTGTTGGAAATTCAGTAGGTAACCTTAAAGGTAACGTTATTATAATGTAAATTGGGTAACGTTAACAAGCCCTGCAATAAAAAGTAAAATTACCGATAAAAGTAACGTTAACTGCGTAAAGTTGTAATTATGTTATGTTTTCAAGTTATGTTACAATTTACTACGGGTATTTAGGTATTTTTATGATATTACCGTTATCTAGCGTTACTTATTGAATTTGGTAACGTTAAGGCAACGAGGTGTGGAAACACTTCTAAGGGTTATTAGTATACATAATAGATATTGTAATCAGAGGCTTGTTAGACGCCATATGACTATTCGCACGATTCCCGAAGAAATATAGGGGGTTCATGGGGGGGTTCCATTGAAAATATTCGGTGTTTTTTTAAATAATAATCAGATTTAATACCGTTGATCCTGAGGAAACAGGGAATTTTGAAAATCGGTATAAAAATATACTAATCTGTATATATAACAAATAATTGTTACTTATCTGGAACGACCCTTCGGATGCCGTATTAAGATGACGTGGGTGGGTATTCAGCAAAACTGTTAGCTTACCACAATTGCATACATTTTTATATGCAGGGGTGCTTAACTAATATTTTTGTTGGCTGTACATTACATTGATAGGATTTCTGTTGGTTTATCAGGAAGAATCCTTTATCACGTGAACCGATTTCAACAATTGGCATGATGACAAATTTTGAAATCCTTTTTAATATTGTCGGTACACTTGTATTGGTTCCGAAAAACAAAATATTTAATTCAACTGTAATCATGTTTTAAAATAAAGAATTGCATTTTTTATAGCTAGTTTAAACCTCGCACGAAAACGCCTCGCGTCCATTTGTGACGGTAGGGTGATAGACTTGCTCAATAAATGTTAGTGGTTTAAAAAAGTGCCAAATCAAATACCTATATATATGCAAAATTAAACAGGATGAAAAATGGCACATATAGACGTTAAAATACCTTTGTGTAGCTTATTGTACCTACTGTTTTTTTTACTGCGATAATAAATGACTTTTTTTTATTAGAACGTATTGATTTTATAAAAATAAGCATAGAAATTTCAAATTTCAAATTTATTTATTGTAGGTACACAAAAATATTTTCAGGGTTGTTAAGATTAACTTAAATTAAACACAGTTGACAAAATGTACCTGGTATAGAAAAATACAGTCAGGTTACTCTGGTTCCTACACTAGGCTTAGCCTGTCTCGTAGGTAACCCAGACTCGAATGAGTTTAGTTTAGTTTGAGTTTATACAATTAATTAACATAAAGAAAGAAACAAGCATTCTAAAACTATCTTAAATTATATTGATTCTAACTTTTATATATTATTTATTCTAAGAAGAATTTAGAGATCTGTTTTTCTTGACCTACATTCTACAGTGGCGCCAACTGGTGAGCACTAAAACGGTGGCCCTCATTGTTTTGTCTGTTGTTGTCAAAAGTTTTTGTCTACGACACATAAGCGGTAGGTTCTTTTACTTCTTTTGCTTATTCCATATTCGAAGTTTGACCCTCCCATACTCTCTCACAGCAAATCTGTTCATAGTTAAGGATGACTCACGTTAGACCGGGCCGTGACCGGGCCGGAGCTTCCGGCGCTTACTTTTCTATAACATGACAGGTGATCACGTGATGCTTTCCATAGAAAACGAAGCGCCGGAAGCTCCGGCCCGGTCACGGCCCGGTCTAACGTGAGTCATCCTTTAGTACAGACTGTACCATACAAAACTTCCGTGAGAACCCTACCATTTAAGTGTGAGGCACAGCACATGTGAGGTATTCTATTCTCACAAAATCCTTGAATGATTTTGAATTATTTAGTAGTTTTAGTACTTAACTTTAATGGTCCTAATCGATAGTGATGTGATTTTTATCGTGACATCTTTTTTCTAACTTTTGAAACGTCTAAATAAAGGGATATTACCGCAATGTTCTGCCACCAGAGTGCAGCACTAACCTTTTTAATAAACCATAGAGTAACTTATACATACTGTACCTTTAACAGGTTTTTGACAAGTTTTCAGAGATAATAAAGTATGACATTTATGCATCAAGGCGGTTTGTTTACAGAGGGCCTATCGGGAAACGCGAATCCGAAACTCCGCTATCTGCCTCTCTATCGCTCGAATATGCAAGAGTGACAGAGATGTTAGACAACGAAATTTCGATTTTCTTGCCTCGCAATAGACCCTCAGATTGTGGTAGTGGCGCCAACTACGCAGAGTTTTGCGTTAATATCAAAATTTATTTCCAGTTGTTGAAATTTACGCATTTGGATTTTTCAAATAGTTTCATGATTGATCGAGTAGATGAGAATGTTAAGATAAGAATAAATGATAAGAATGAGTATATAAGAGGAACGGGAGAGGAGGTACGAGCATATGAGGACGCGAAGGGATGAAAGTCATGTGACGAGAAAGGTATTACGGTAAAGGTATTAAAGGTAGATAATGAATGTGGAGGGAAGTAACAGGAAAGGAAAACCGAGGAAAAACTGTGTGAGAGATAATATGAAAGAACGCAAGTGAATGATGAGGTGACGGGCGATAGAGAGGTATGGAAGAAAAAGACTGCGCCGATCCCAAATAAATGGGACAAGGGCAAGCGAATGATGATTATCATCGAGTGACAGAATGTCATTCAACGTCTTTTTATCGATCTGTGCATTGATAACAATGATATTAACTATTAATCACGCCGAAATTGAATATCAAACTTTCACTAAAACCGTATATTTTATCGATATCGGTAATTGATAACTTGCATACACTAGGGACTCCCTAGTTCATTTACTATGTAACGATGACTTCCGGGTTTAGTGACGTTGATGCAAACATTTTTCGTCCAATCGTGGTATGAGATACTACTAACCCAGGTTTAAATAAAATATTCTGTCCTAACTTCATACACTTAAAGCATTGTGATTTTTGGTTGGGAAATATTTATTTAACGATGAGTAGAGTGGAAATTATTGATGGGGTGTTAGAGGGAGAGCTAGTGGATAACCCTTTTGGCGGGCAGTTCCACAGTTTTAAGGGAATACCCTACGCCGCGCCCCCTGTTGGAGATTTGAGGTTTAGGGTGAGTTTTGAAAATTACTGAATTATTTTTTACGGTTGAGAATAATTTGATTGTAACGGCAAAGTATAATTTTCATGTCTTTTTACCAGGAAAAGGAAACCCCTATGTATGATTAAACCTTTTGCTGGGGTCCCATTTTATTATTATATTTAGCACATTTGGGCAGGCGATACAGATTTAAAATGACTTGATCACGTTCTAAAAAATACTTTTTTTTGGCCAGCGCTTATTTGAATTGGGGTAGGTAATTCTAAAATATGTTCGTCCGCCTCAATAAAAATATCGTCGTGGTTAACCAGTTAACTCGGTTCCTTTTGATTTAACAACGTACGGGTTTGTATACTTATACGAGTAAGTAGAAATAAAATTATAAGTAAAAGTTTCTAATGTACCTAACATTACATTAATAATAATCCACTAACGAATTTTAATCCATCAATATTCCGTTAAGGTAAAACAAGACAAAAGCAATTATTTTAAGTTTATAATAATTCATATCTACAGGCGCCACAACCACCTGAACCATGGGAAGGGGTTCGCAGCGCCACAGAGTTCGGTCCAATCTGTTACCAAGTGGATCCTCTCACGGATCCAACTCCGAAAGGCAGCGAGGACTGCCTTTATCTCAACGTATATACCCCTGACTTGGAGCCAGCTGAACCTCTGCCTGTTATGGTGTGGATCCACGGAGGAGGTTTCGTCTTCGGCAGCGGAAACGATGATAGCTATGGTCCAGAATTTCTGGTTAGGCACGATGTTGTACTTGTCACTTTCAATTACAGACTTGCAGTGCTCGGCTTTCTCTGCCTGGATACTGAAGAAGTGCCTGGAAATGCTGGGATAAAGGACCAAGTTGCAGCTATGCGTTGGGTACAGAAGAATATCAGCCAATTTGGTGGGGATCCGGAGAATGTTACCATTTTTGGTGAAAGCATTGGTGGTGTGAGTGTCAGTTTTCATCTCGTTTCGCCGATGTCAAAGGGTTTATTCAAGCGGGCGATCGCCATGAGCGGTCATATGAATTGCTACTGGGCACTTAAATCCCGGCCTGTGCTGCGAGCTATTGCCCTGGCGCAACAATTAGGCTGCGACTCTTCAGACCCTAAAGAACTCAGCTCCTTTTTCAAAGAACAGCCCGTTAGTTCGCTAGTCAATTGCTTACCTCCCGTATGCTTTTATGAGAGACTCGGGGGTCTTTCATTGTCAATACCACTGTTTTCTGTCGTCTCCGAAAAACAATTCGGTGGCATCGAGAGGTTTTTCGAAGGAGATGCGTTGGAGGCTGTGCAAAACGGAATACATGAGGGTGTTGAGGTAATATCTGGGATTGTGGAGCACGAAGGTGTATTTAGCATGAAGCTTAGGGGGGGATACGATCATATCAAAGAATTATCAAAATTTCTTGAATTTTATGTGCCGATGCCAATACGATTTAACTGCGGCTTGACAGCTCAGATGGAGGCAGCCATGCAAATAAAAGAATTTTACCAGAATGGGAGCACGGATCCTGATGTATTGTTGCGC
Organism: Cydia strobilella; assembly: GCF_947568885.1. Taxonomy (NCBI): domain Eukaryota; kingdom Metazoa; phylum Arthropoda; class Insecta; order Lepidoptera; family Tortricidae; genus Cydia; species Cydia strobilella. The sequence goes on from NC_086050.1 coordinate 17,620,046, forward strand.
TTTTGTTCCTTTGAAGATTTCCAGTATGGTGTTATCCAGTGGCAAAGGATCTGTGCAAAGACAAGTTCAAATAAGTTTTATTTATACAAATTCTGCTGCAAGTCTGAGAGGAATCTTATGACTTATGGACTAGGTCTCGCTGAATTATTTGGGAATGAGCCAAAAGTATGCCATGCCGATGATCTGGGGTACTTGTTTCCCCTTAAAGGTTTCAACTTATCACTCGATCCTGAATCTACAACCTTTAAAATGATAGATAATGTCACCAAACTCTGGACCAATTTTGCAAAATGCGGGTAAGTTACAATAATATGCTAGAAAACATTCACATGCAACATTATCGTTAACCACTTAAATCTAGACATAAATCTATATCAGCGGGTCCCAAAGTTGTCTGGGCTCCGACACACCTAAAAAATTGCCAAATTTGAGACCCACCTCTTGGCCGTCCTATGTTACTGGATATTAACAGTACTAGATGTTAACCCGAGGCCTACTGAAATTTCGCTCGCGCCTACCAATGGGTCTTCGCGACCCATAGTTTTGGAAATGCTGATCTACATTATCATTCGTCAAGTCCTGAGCTTAGGTATATATTAATCTAAATCTTGTTCGCAAATTATCAATGGCTTCAGAACATCTATGGACCATTTTTTTATTTTTGGTCGTTTGTATTTTTTTGTAAGGTTTTGATAAAAATTGGTAGGTTTAAGAGCACCTCATTCTGATCGTAATAAACACGAAATCCAAATTTGGGATAAGAAACATGTATCTACGGAAATTCCCATTGAGTAACGAAAATTCCATACATTTTCGTACCTCAGTGGAAGGTTAAGCGCTTTATGGTGCAGATTAGGGAACTCTATCTATCCATCAAATATTATTAAAATCCGAGAAAAAAGAAAAATAAAAAAATTGCCTAGATACGTACGGGCTTACTTTTATTGGTTTTTAAATACGAACCGATGACCAGAGTTTCTGCAAGGCGGTTTTCTAAAACGAAGTACTTATTTAATTATCTTTTAGGGACCCAACATTTGATGACAGTATGGGCGTGCGCTGGCCAGAATACACCAAAGACGGAGAAGAATTCCTGGAGATCGACGAAGAACTGACGCCGTCATCAGCCGTGATGAAGGATGAGGTGGAACTTTATGAGAATATCTTCTCGAAGTTTCTGCCGAATCAACTTGGGTCATACACATATTTTATTAACTCGATCGCGTCATTGATCAAAAGCTAATTTTACGCTGCACTTTTACAAATGGAATATTTACATTTTTTCAGCACCTGAGACCTGAGACTCAAAGTAGAAGTAGCACATATATGTACATCTTCTTCCTCGTTTCCTTATGACGGTTTAGGCAGAGTATGTCTCATTCTTAGGTCACTTTCGAGTTAGGTCACGTTCTGAGGACGTCACATTCTGAGTTTGTCACTTTCTGAGTTCGTCACATTCCGAGTACGTCACTTTCTGAGAACGCCACATTCTGAGAACGCCACATTCTGAGGACGTCACTTTCTGAGTTCGTCACTTTCTGAGTAGGTACGTCACTTTTTTTAGCATAGTAAGATGTAAGCGTATACCCGGACGAACAATGGATACCAGCAACCATATTAGCTGCTAGGGACACCCTGTATATTTTAAGCAGTAGCTATACTATAATCACTACATGTATTGTATTTCTTAGATTTCCCCTTTTACATAGTTTATAGCAGAAAAATCAGAAAATCTACACAAATCTAATCTAATTTTCATCATCATCATGTACTGTGACTGCACTATATCTAATACATCTACTATAATAAGTATATAATGTGAAAATTATTTAATGAAATATAAGTGTGCTTTAAAAAAATCATTTTTTTTTCAACCATTGTGCACTGTACAGTTAGCATTAATAGTAACGAAAACGGATTAAACAACGAGCCAAATGTATCTGCCAGCCTGCAATACTTTTCCAAATATACAGGGTCCATTTCCATAACGATATTAGTCTAATATCATTAGTGTGTTGTCATGGCAACCCATAAGGTTTGACAGTTCGTGTACTAATATTATATAGGTTTAGGCACTAATATAGTTATATAGTAGTAGTATAGTATTATTTTTAAGTATTTTTTGGTACTAACAAACTATGGACACTTATTCGTCTGAAATAAATGCATTTTTTATTTATTTTTTATTATTAGTCTAATATCGTTCGAGAAATGGGGCCCCAGTTCCCGTTCTAAAGTATTTGATACAGTCTAATTATTCTACATAATGTAGAGATATAATATATCTTTTTATTAAGTTATTAAATAATAGATACTTGTGACGTATAGTCTGATCCGCTACTTTGATCCTTACTGAACCTCCATAACTACTATGACAAAATATGAAATTTGTAAAATCCGCCATATTGAATCGTTAACAAACTGTTTCGTTTTTCACAAGACTGATTCCTGGAAAAGCTTTACTCCCTCAGCGTAACAAATAGTATTATGTCCATAAATCGCAAGCAATCAAATCACAACCGTAACAGACAGCCATTAGCTGCTAATTGGAATGTCACCCCTGTACGACACTGGCCATATTATTCCTATTGCCTACAGTAAGCGAGTCGTATTTAGTTCTAAGGTTCTAACCAGTGTACCTAACGTAAGAATGATATGATATGAGTTATAACAACAGATTTATTTTGTGGCTGCTATAAAGTTGGGCCTTCCATAGAAAACATCAACATCTGATCAGCCAAAATGCATGAAATAAAACAACCAATATTTTTTTGCGATTTCGGGTTGATTCCATAGTTAGAGTTAGACCAAGAAAAGTCTGCAGCGATTTTGATAGCACACGCAGTGCGTTATTTATACGTCATAATTTCATAGAAGTTTAAGATAACACTTGCACCGCGTGTGCCATAAAAATCGCTGCAAACTTTTCTAGGTCTAACTCTAAAGACACATTAATTATTATGTATTCCAATCGCAAAATATGACTAAGGGTTAAAAATAAACCATTTTTTACTTTTCTCAACAGGGGCCCATTTCTCCAATAGTATTAGACTAATATTATAAGTGTGTTGCCATGTTAACCCATACGATTTGACAGTTCGTGGACTAATAATATTAGTCTAATACCGTTCGAAAAATAGGCCCCAGAAAGTGTCCGGTGACAGGATGGATTTGCGGATTGGTTAGAACACTCAGAACGTTCGCCATCGCTCGGTTAGCGTTTGTGTTAATTCAAACGCTTTCTTTTATATTCAAAATGTCTTATATACTAATGAAACACGTAGACATACGTCTTTTTGGACTTGTAAGGTTAAATAGTGCACCTGGGAGACGTCGACGCAATCATTGCAGCTCCTAATTGGTATTTACTGTTATGAATGGTGGGGAAAAGTTTTAACTATAGGATTGGCAATAGTTGGTTGTTAGTTTAAAGAGAAAATATTGCTTAGTCCCTATTATTTTTGTGGTAATTGTACTTCTATATAGTAAAATTAAGGTAGGGACAAACTAAGCCTTATAACAATGCATTATGAAATCTGGACCCTGATCCTGAAATTTGTATGCTTAGAAATATACTTGTCATACGCAACGCAACGCATGGTTCCATTTTTCTGTTTTTCGATTATACACAAAGTGAGGTCTAAATCGAAAACGTCGTATACCGGCCCCTTAATCATAGAATCTGGTCACATTTCACGAGAACCGGTTGAGAGGTTACGACCAAATGCCCGAGTCAAAACGTAGACCTTCGCTACGCTTCGGTCAACAAAGGAAACTGAAATGGAAACGAATAAATCCATTTTGTTACATTAAGTAGAGAACATCCGGACATACCTACGAAAGCAAAATGCCCGAGTTAAAACGTAGACCTTCGCTACGCTTCGGTCAATAAAAGAAACTGAAATGGAAACGAATAAATACATTTTGTTATATTAAATAAAATGAAACTTACCTATTACTACAAATCCTTGAAACCTTTCCATTTATAGCTCTTTGAAAAGGATTTTGCTTTTGGGTTGAAGCTTTATATTATAATACATATATTATATTTTACCTCGTTAGCGTAGAAAATTGAAGGTAGAGTTGGCGCGTTGTATGTTACTAGACAAAATATAAAGACTCGTATTGTTTTAAAAACTAAAAACAACAACGTTGAAACCTGGGCGCACTTACTAACAAAGTGTCTTGTCCGTCCGTCCGAGGGTGTAAAATGCGGAGGGGTCGGAGGGGGCGCAACACAGGGCGCAATGTAGCGTGATATATCGAGAGGGGCAGCGCCAGGAGGTGCTCAAACTTTAAGTGCAGTTTTGGGGGAAAGGAAAAATATCGGACTATATTTGAACGACTCATAGTAGTAGTACTAAAGTAGAGGAATTATAACTTAAAGATAAGAAAGTGTCTAAAAAAGTGTCTTGTCCGTCCGTCCGAGGATGTAAGATACGGAGGGGGCGCAACACAGGGCGCACCACGCAATGGAGCGTGATATATTGAGAGTGGCAGCGGCAGCGCAAGGAAGCATAATATTTTTGATGCACTTTTAAGTAAGTAATAAATGCTGTACTAGACAAAACAAGTTCACAAAGATCTTTACAGGCCAACGTTCCAAATATATTTAAACGACCTTATTGTCAGTAGACTTATATCGACTAGGATATGGACCGTGATTACCTTTTGTATTGTTTTCGAGCTCGCGATATTTCGACGCAGTTACATGCCATGCATCTTGTTCCTGTTCACGGGGTTATTGTCAGTGTCGATGCGTGAAAGTAAATATATTTTTGGAACGGTGGCTTATAAATATGTTTGTGAACTCGACTGTACAAAGACGAATTTTAGGGAGACGAAAACAAAAACGCATTCAGTATCATAATAAATTAATTCTACGTCTGGTTGATAACTTAAGAATGATATAGGTAAATAAGAGCTTCAGACTCTTAATAATTTATCTCTTAAATTAATAATAATACAATAATGCTACAGAATCACACTTGGTTTTATAAAATTGTAGTTAATCTTCCGGGCATATAATTCAGGATACAGGTACATCCATGTATGTTAGTTACAATATAATTTCTACAAACTAAGTATGAGAAATATTTTTTTTATTTATTTTTATTTATTGAATAAGGAAACAAATTACAGTTTATTAGATCATTACAACTCATCGTCGGCAAAACCTTATGGAGGTTTGTGTGCCGATGGGGAGTTCTAGAATGATATAAAGAAAATCAATAATATTATATCCTATACCTTATCATAAGTATGATTCTTAGTATACGTATTCGTTAGTTTTTATTATATTAATTATATCGCGTATTAAAATACATCCCGACGTTTCGAACCCTTTACAGCATTCGTGGTCAACTGGTGGTCAATATACGCGATATAATCCGTTTTCATTGTTTTATTTCATGAGTAACTATCGCGGTAACCGAAGACAATATTAAGATATGAGAAGTTGCTCTATTCATGCAATTTAAACTTCATTATAAGCAATAAAACTAGCGTAAGTACTCAATATGTTAACATAACCAGGGGTGCAAAACTCCTCGCTTCGAGCAAACTCGGGCTCCGTTCGGCTCAGCATTGCTCCGAGCAATTAGGGTTGGCACAACTTGACGTCCCTTTGCGTGTACGACCACAGAAAAGATAATGGCTTGAATTTTGGCAACCCTAAATAGTCGAAAGGGATAGTGCCATATATTTGAAAGGGATAGCATGATTCGACCCTGAACCGCTCAAACTTCGGTTTTGTAGAAAGTTTCCTTTCTGTACGGTAGTACTATTATTTATTCTGTGACATAACAATGTTGCAAATACCAAGGTATCTATTTGTCTAAGTAAACATCTGCATCAGTTACAAAAGAGCAAAACAACTTGAGTGTTCTAAAGGCGCTTACCACCTTTTTCTGATAAGTGGGAGGTGACTGACGAAACACAAGTTGTAATGGGCAACCATTTGTTCAGGGAACATCCGCGTTCTAATTTTCAAAGTGCTCGGTATATTAGGGGTTATTAATAGTCACGTCAGTGTTTTATGTTATTCCTCGTATATACTGGCCAAGACTGTATATTGTAGACAGGAAATATTAATAAAATGTCTTTACCTATGTCCTGGGGCCCATTTCTCGAACGGTATTAGACTAATAGTATTAACATGGAGACTATATAAAGGAGCCAAATTTCTATGTATGAAAAGTGTCCATCAAAAAACAGTAATTAGGCGGCGCCACCATACACCGAAATACTACCAAAAACAACCTACGTAATTTGGTCGGGTTATTTGTTGCCTTCTATGGTTCATGTTATACTCATGTCCCAGAGCCTAACTAGCGCCACCGGAGCGATTAGGAACTATTATTTAAAGCTGAAAGCGGTCACTTTTGCAACAATTCTGCCATAAGAGATTGGCATCCTTTCTATACCATCCATAAGTATTAGTCCACGAACTGTCAAATCGTATGGGTTACCATGGCAACACACTAATAATATTAGACTAATATCGTTCGAGAAATGGGCCCCTGGACTATGTGTCTTATTTGCTCTGTATAGTTTTAGTTTTATATGTACACTACTAAAATAGGTACATAGTAGGTATACTAAAGTGGCGCTTTTTAGGGTTCCGTATCCAAAGGGTAAAAACGGAACCCATTACTAAGACTATGTCCGTATTTATAATATAAATTATTAAACATTTTGTATATGTATTTTGTATCTGTAATTAACTTATTTCCTATTTACTTCCTTTCATGTCATAGCAAAGTGTCGACTTGAAAGGTGAGGTTAACTATGAAAGCGGAGTGAAGTTGACCGCAAAAGCTTTTAATTAAATTTTAATCCTTTCAAATGTCTCTTGAGACCAAGGGCCTGACACTCTTTGATAGAGAAAGATAGTCTTATTGCGATTTCTATAAGAGAAAAGAGAAAATAGTGCCATGCTTTGTCTTTATTACCGACCGGGCATTTTTTCATGGTCAGGTTATGGCATAGCAAGGAGGCGATGGCGAAATACCGAAATTTATAAGAGTGAAAGAGAAAAAGGATTATGCTGCCATACATGAAACTGTCAATACATGAATATGTCTTTCTATTACCCCTGGTCGCTCGGTTTCATGTCTATAACTAAATACTTGTACATGTATACTATGTCTATGCTTAAGACAATGCTGTTTTAAGGGGGAATGAATGAGGAAAAGCTCGTGGATCTGATGGCATTATTTATTTAAAAATGCAATAGTATTTAAAAATACACAATGATTGAAGTAAGCAGTTTAAATTGAGACAAAAACTTTCGGGAAAACCGGCGGTTTATCTGTGGACATTGCAAAAGTTATCGCTAAAACGATCATACAACTTTTAAGAAGTAGAAGATTTTAATATGCCTAATGAGAACATAATAATATTAAACGTTAAAGTCCGGTAATTTTATGATGTCCACAGGAAAGACGCATACCCTTAACTCGTACTCATCTAAGACCTAGGGGACCACCATGGCTCCCGTATGAAAAAAAAACAAATACCGGAATTAAAAAAAAATCACTAGAATCTGTAGTAGACCGCGGGCCAGGAACCAGGAACAGATATTTTCCATGACCAATCGCCTCCCGGGCGAAAACTCGTAAAGTGGTTAACGGCTATGTAAGATGAACCCTCGTGAACGTCAGCTGCCGCTAAAGTGGTGGGTTGGGTTGAGGAATGGCTCGCGGTCTATAGAGAAATCTAATCTGTAGAGGAACAGCCGGACAGCAGGAAATATATTATGATTTGTCTTGACGACGAAGACCAACATTTGTCTAAACTGTGTCACACTTGAACTCTACCTACTAAACATGTAGTTTACAATTTAAAGATATCAGTAGGTTATCATTAAAGCTAAATTCAGTACCTACCAAAAATATTTTTAATATTTTTAAATTTAAATAAGTTTGAGCACCACTATCCCGCCCACAAGGCGCCTATTCCGTACCCATTTACGATAGATACGTACATTGTTTGTGCAATTCACATCTCTCTACCTTCACACCTCTATTCCTTCACAACAAGGTCCATATTACCCCGGCATGGACAATATGGCAGAGGTAGTCTTGGAAATTTCATTTTCGGAGAAAGTTCGTTGATCTATGTAATTTTGAAGCCGATATTGCTCGAGTAGCGTTTTTGGGGTTTATAGCTTGATTACTTTTCTATTAGAGTGTGGATGGTTTGAGTTAGTCCATGCACCGAATTGGCAGCTACAAAATGAGGAAGTGTTATCATAAACAATAAACATCATATTACTATGTCTGTTGTTGGAAGGTGGCCCGTAATAGACGATTTACCCTAAGTGCCAATAGGGAATATTACGCGAAACTCCGCGTCGGGGGCGCCACTATAACAATCTGAGGGTCTATCGCTAAACAATAAAATTTCGCCATTTAACATCTCTGTCACTTGCATATTCAAGCGATAAAGAGGGAGATAGCGAAATTTCGGATTCGCGTTTCCCGGTAGGTCCTCTGTAAACGAACCGCCTTGATGCATCAATGTCATATTTTATTATCTCTGAAAACTTGTCAAAACCCTGTTAAAGGTACAGTATGTATAAGCATAGAGTAACTTGCCTTTGCTCTCGGCACCATACGAGGGCATTAACCCGGCTCCCGGGAGGACAGGGTCACCTTCCCTGTCCTCCACTGGAGTAATTTCTTCCCGGCGCGTCCACGTCGCGGGGGTGGGCACTCCTCATCTCAGTAGACCGGAATGACGGAGTGGCGAAGTTCGGGAAGAGACCCAGTTCTGCGGGGTATAGCGCGGAGCCCTTGCCCAGGGTTACGGGTGAAGACCTTAACGGCAACTGCGGCGGAGAAGGCAGTCTTCGGTACGGCGCATATTTGGCGGAGGAGGCAACGGATTCGGAGTACCGTAGGCGACAGTAAGGTTCAACCTGAACGAGTCGGCAACTCCTGCAACCAATTCGACTCTACACGTAGTGAATAGTCACTCCTGTAGCTCAAGTCGGTGAGGTCGAGAGGAGGCTATAAATGCTGGGCAAGTTTATAGTCTCATAGTTGTGTCCCAGGCGATGCAGTGCTTGTGGAGAGGTCACTCTGCCTGTGCCTGAAAAGGTGCAGAAAACAACACGGGGAGTCACAGTCTACCAGTTATAAGTCTCGCGCTAATGGACGTGTGCGCAGGCGCTAGGGGTGATTTCCGACGGTGGGATAGTCCATCGCGACTAATTGACTAGTTATCGCCCGCCTTAAGCCGGGCAGCCCCCGGCCAATAAGGTACTAGTCCGTCCCTCATCTTGCGCTTCTATAGGTGTGTGGAGCAGCAAGCACAACGTGTTTGAAACAGGATGAGCATAAATAGCACCTACATGTCATAAAAGAAGATTTAAAAATGTCAAATTAACCAACACCATAACACGTTTTGCCTCCTGGAATGTTCGAACTATGCTACCTGGATCTGAATTACCCACCGGCACTGATCCAACTGTAAGAAAAACAGCCATAATTGACAGAGAACTCCTTCGTCTGCATATAGATGTTGCCGCCTTGCAGGAAACTCGGCTCTCGGATGAGGGCAGCCTACGCGAAAACCACTATACCTTTTTCTGGAAAGGGAGGGAAGATGGAGTTCGACGCGAACATGGAATTGGGTTCGCAATCCGTAACGGTTTACTAAACTGCATCGAACCCCCTGTAGGCGTCTCTGAACGGATAATGACTCTCAGACTAACAACGTCTTCCGGTCCCATCACGCTTCTCAGCCTATGCTCCCACACTAAAGGCGTTACCAGAAGTCAAGGACAGATTCTACGACGACCTTCGCCAGTGTTTGATGAGAGTTACTGCATCAGACAAGCTGCTAATACTTGGTGACTTCAACGCAAGGATAGGAAGCACCTGGAGTAACTGGCCAGACTGCATGGGCTCTCATGGCATTGGAAATATGAACGAGAATGGTCAACGTTTGCTAGAACTCTGCTCATCCCTCTCTCTATGCGTAACAAATACCTATTTTCGTAATAAACCATCTCACAAGGTATCGTGGAAACACCCGCGTTCAGGCCACTGGCACCAATTAGACTTTATCATAACTAGAAGACGAGATCTACGCGACATCCTTAACTCTCGTACGTATCACAGCGCAATTTGCGATACCGACCACTCGTTGGTCATGGCCAAGGCACGTTTGACTCCTAAGAAAATTCACTCGGCCAAGAGCGCACGGAAAATAAAAATTAACACGAGAGCCATTCATGATGAAGCTTTATATGAACAGTTTAGGTCAGAAATTGTAGTTAAACTTAATCCCAGTATTTTATCTAACATGCAAACCAGTGAAGATATGTGGCACCTAACCAAGGAGACTCTCGCAGAGACAGCTTTAAGGACGTTTGGGAAGCAGAGCAGAACCCAGAATGACTGGTTTACGGAGTATGAAGACGAGCTGCGTCCTTACATTGAGGCGAAACGCAGTGCTCATGTACAGCTCTTAAGTAGGCCTTATGATACTCGGGCCAAGAGTAACTTTTTGACCGCTAAGAGGGATATGCAACGCTTAACCCGGACCTGCGTCAACCGATACTGGTCTAACCTATGCGAGTTGATCCAACGCTGCCAATCTGTCGGGGACTATCGTGGAATGTACCAAGGTATCAAAACTGCCATTGGTCCAACTAGCAGGAAACGCGCGTGCATAAAAGACCTCAATGGAGATCCAATCACAGAAAAACATCAGCAGCTTCAAAGATGGGCGGCGCACTATTCTAGCCTGTACTCAGAGGAGATTAATGTCGACGCAGAGGCATTGGCGTCTCTACCAACTTTTTCCACTCTGCTGGAGTTAGACGCTCCCCCAACTCCTGCCGAGTTTCAAGCCGCACTGAACGGTTTGAAACTGGGTAAAAGTGCTGGGCGCGACAACCTACCAGCTGAAGTTATCAAACTAAAATGTGTGTCGTTACCTCTATACAAGATCCTATTGAAGTGTTGGGAGGAGGGTACGATACCTCAAGACATGCGTGATGCTGACATTGTTACGCTATATAAGGGAAAAGGCGACAGAGGTGACTGTAACAACTATAGGGGAATCTCACTATTGAGCATCGCTGGCAAAGCATTCGCCAAGGTAGTTTTGAAGAAGCTCGAAGTTCTTGCAGCTAGAATCTACCCGGAGTCCCAGTGCGGATTCAGAGCTGGCAGATCCACATCCGACATGATATTCACCCTCCGTCAGCTTCAAGAAAAATGTCGTGAACACCGTGTTCCCTTATATATGGCATTTGTAGATCTCAACAAGGCGTTTGATACGGTCAGCAGACAGGGACTCTACGATGTTCTAGTCCGGCTAGGGTGTCCACCAACCCTACTGTCTCTGATACGTGCGTTTCACGAAAACATGAAAGGTACTGTGATGTTTGATGGTGATTCATCGGCGGCTTTTGACATGAGGCGCGGCGTAAGGCAGGGTTGCGTTTTGGCGCCAACGCTCTTTGGAATTTTCTTTTCGGCTCTCCTTAGAGCAGCTTTTGATAGATGCGATGTCGGAGTGCATCTCCATACAAGGAAGGATGGGAAGCTATTCAACATTAACCTCCTGAAATCAACTAGGAAGCGGTATGATGTGTTAGCCCGGGAACTGCTGTATGCTGATGATGCTGCACTTGTCGCCAACTCAGAAGAAGAACTGCAAGAGCTGATTAACAGGTTTAGCCATGCATGCCGATCTTTTTCAATGAGCGTGAACACCAAGAAAACTGTAATAATGGTTCAGGGCACCAATATACCAACAGCAATCGCCCTCGATCAAGTACCGCTTCAGTCTGTCGATCATTTCTGTTACCTCGGATCCACCACGACATCAAATCTCTGCAACAACAGGGAGATAGATACTCGCATTGGAAGGGCTGCAACAACTTTCGGCAAACTCTCTAAACGAGTTTGGACTAACAACCGACTCACCATGTCCACTAAGGTTCACGTTTATCAAGCCTGTGTCCTTAGCATCCTGCTGTACGCTTCAGAAACGTGGACCACCTACTCCAAGCAAGAGCGTCGCCTAAACGCATTTCACATGCGTTGTCTCCGAATCATATTAGGAGTAACTTGGAGGGATCGAGTAACGAACGAAGCTGTTCTTTCTAAAACCAATTGCTACAGCATAACGGCTATGCTGAAACAGAGACGACTCCGTTGGCTGGGACACGTTCATAGAATGGACCCTGACAGATTGCCACGTGAAGTCATGCTCGGACAGATTGCCGAAGCTAAGAGACCGGTTGGTCGCCCCGTTCTCCGCTTCAAGGATTCATGTAAACGCGACATGAATGGCTTCAGCATTCCAACTAACCGTTGGGAGGAACGCGCGGAGATGAGACCCGAGTGGCGTCGTAACCTGCGGGAAGGCATGGCAAAGCACGACGAGCTCTGGTTGGATCACCTTAACCAGAAACGAATTCGCAGAGCTGCTGGACCACCCCAGGAGTCAAGACACATCTGTGATCGGTGCGGCAAGAAATGCCGATCAGCCATTGGTCTTTACAGTCACCGCAGTCGATGTAGACTGTAGACATCTCCTCAAATACCTCTAGTCGCTGCAACTATCATCTGTAAAGATGCTGTGGCCAATGATGATGAGAGTAACTTATACTAGAGCGGTACTGTCATAGTAAATTTTGTAACCCCAGTAAATTCACTGCCATCTGTCGACACACTTTAAAACTAAAAATGAAGATTTATAAAAATACGATAGAATGTATTTAAATATAGATAAATGATTTTTTTTATTTGCATTAATTATTTTTATGATTTTGACTCATGTTCTTTCACTGATATGCGTTAAAATTGTTAAATAACAAACGAAACCGTCAACGCCATCTATACGACTGTAGGCCAAAACTAGTAGCGCCCTCTGAACGAGAATCAAATTTTCTTGATTTTCGAGGCACGTTTTTTCCTTAGACTGTATTCATTTATTACGGAGTTATATCTATCTTTGGTATAAGTTACCCTGTGGTTAACTAAAAAGGCAATTGCTGCTCTCTGGTGGCAAAACATTGCAGTAATATCACCTATTGAAAATAACGCGGCTACGATCTACGGCGTAGCATTTGATAGTTTCAACGCTCCCTTGATCAGCAATTGAATGTTAATAATCTCATCTGGTTGACGTAACTGGTGACAGTGGTGACCGAAGAGCTGGCGGCTTCCTCGCACAACGTATCAGCAAAGATCTATGAAGTGTATAAGATAAACAAATTATCAAAATGGAAATTTATTTAATTAAAAACACAGTCATCATAAAAACGATGAGATAAATAAGTGGGCAACTGTTATGATCTCTTCTTCCTCGGTCCCTCATTGCTGAGGATCGCGACCATGTATGCTCCGTCTCCATAGTGTGCGGTCATAAGCCACATGAGTCACGCACTGCATGTTGCCGCCAACCACCCTCTTCACACCATCAGACCATCTCGTGGGTGCTTTTATGATAGCTGTATCGTTATTATCAATAAATAAATAAGTAAGAAAAAATCGTACTTCGGAAAATCAAGAAAAATGTATGTAATGGCGCCCATACCTTGGCCTTTACTATTGTAGATGGCGAGGCCGTTTAATATTTAACAATTTTACCACATATCAGTGAAAGGACATGGGTCAAAGTCATATATGGCATTCTAAAAAATAACATTTATCCCTATATGTATATACTAGCGACCCGCCCCGGCTTCGCACGGGTTAGACAAAACCTTTACAAATTATACACTAAAACCATCCTAAAGAATTACTCTATTGATAGGTGAAAACCGCATCAAAATCCGTTGCGTAGTTTTAAAGATCTAAGCATACATAGGGACAGACAGACAGCGTAAAGCGACTTTCGGCTTTCCAAGAGATTTATTACATGTCTACACATGACTACCTAGCTAAAGCTTAGTATTAGACGGATTGTATCTACTCTTTTCTGGCCTTATCAACTCATCATTCAACTGAAAAACTTGAAAAAAAGCCAACACATCATTTAATAAAATTCCATTCTCGCCAAAAAACAAGGTCATATCTCAAAGCGGCGTTTTGGCGTTTAATAAAAAGCAATGGCCCATCCCTAGTAACAGGCTCGTATGTTTTCAAGTACAGACTACCATAAGCAGACTCCGTTTTAAGAATAAATAAATAAAAATTAAAAAGTAATTTATTGTCGCAGTAAAAAAACAGTAATTGGTACAATAAGCTTAACTTACAGCAGTATTATACAAGTACATATACAAGTAGGAACTAACTATATATATATGACACGCTCGAACAGTCCGGGTCCGGGCCGAAGCGTCCGACAATTCGTTTTCTATGATAGGTGATCAGTGTAATACCTAAATAATTATATTTATAGATACGCTTGCACTAGCCTTAATATAATTCCTTGATAAAACCTCGATGGAGACCGTTTTGAGTTTTAAGGGTTCCGTCCGGAACTCTTATATTCATGTCCGTATGCCCTTCCGTCCGTCTGTTCTTATGTTACAGCCATTTATCTCAATAACTGTAAGAATGTAAGGTATAATAATATAATAGTAATAAATAATAAATATTAGGGGACATGTTACACAGATCAACCTAGCCCCAAACTAAACAAAGCTTGTACTATGGGTGCTAGGGGACGATATACATACTTATAATAATAAATACATAGGAAACACCCATAACTCAGGACTAATATTTGTGTTTGTCACACAAATAAATGCACTTACCGAGATTCGAACCCAGAACCATCGGCTTCACAAGCAGGGTCAGTACCTACTAGGCCAGACCGGTCGTCGTGGTATCGTATACCGGTATAGTTGAATGAAATTTGAAACATAGGTGTATTTTAAATATATTAAAACGGGTCACTCACGTATTTTGATGTGCCGTCGGAAAGTCTCCAAAATTCCACATTGAAAAATTTCTAAAACTTATAATACTTTTGTAGGAGGATAAAAATTGTATCGTATCCAAAATGAAATGGTCCTTAATTTTCTATAAAATTTCCTGAAATTTCCTGGAACTTTTTAAACTTTTTTGAAACTCTCCGCACCTTGTCTGTACTGTACTGCCAAGTCCGACTCTGTAGGCCGAGCACATGATTGGCGCGACAGTATCTCGCCGCGGGATAGACTACCCGTCTTTTACTAACTGTATGAATTAAAGAGGGTCGGGTAGTCTATGTCGCGGCGAGATACTCTCGCGCCAATCATGTGCTAGCCCGGCTGGTCTAGTTAGTCAGTGATCTGTGTTCCAGGGATTCCAGAATACATTTGCATGTGTAATGTTATGCTCGCCCCTCGTCCCCCTTCGGGGACGGCTCTTATAATTGGTCACAGTTATGAATGATTAATCTTTATACGCTTTTTACAAAGGGTGCGTCTTGTTTGTGAATTATTGGTGGTTATGACCTTTTTGTAGAAGGATGAGCGGTAGAGAGAGACGTTGGTAGTGCTGTCTTTGTTTTACTATTGTTATAAAGTTTAATGAAGGTAGACAATTCTAATGCTTTGTGTTAATTGCATATGTTTAATTTCTTATCATACTCGTACCAAAAGCGGAATTATGCACGCCTAAGCTCAACTGTGTTTGTGTTGGTGGGTCTGTCTGTCTGTTACCTCTTCACGCTTAAACCGCTGAACCGATTTAGTTGAAATTTGGTATACAGATAGTTTGAGTCCCGGGGAAAGGACATAGGATACTTTTTATCCCAGAACTCACCCCCTCATGGGGGTGAAAAGGGGGGTGGAAATTTGTATGGGGAATCAATAACCGCTAAACCGATTTAGATGAAACTTAGTATGGGGATAGTTTTGAGCTGTGGGAAAGGATATAGAATAATTTTTATCCCCGAAATCATCCCTTAAAGGTGTAAAAATGGGGTGGAAATTTATAGAGCGGATGAGCGGACCAATCCGAGGGGGTGAAAAAAGATGGATTTGAAACTATTACTAATTCCACGCAGACGAAGTCGCGGGCAAAAGCTAGTTATAGAATAATTAGGAGTTGCATTAACCGTCATTGTTCGCACCAATGCATCTTAGACTAGTTCCAAAGCGCGAACTTGGTTCTAAGATGCCAGTTCGCAGTTTGAGAACATTGAAGCGGAGCGGAGCAAGTGTGAATACTGTAGTTCTAATTGAATAGAAACACTTATGAATTCAATTCATTAATCAATTGTACGGTCAGTTACAGTTTTATCAGCTATACAATGTATCATACGCGTATTCCTGTTAGAAATTGAAGCGCTGGTGGTTTAGCGGTAAGAGCGTGCGGCTCTCAAACCCCGGCTCGTACCAAAGAGTTTTTCGGAACTTACGCTTCTCGGTGAAGGAAAACATCGTGAGGAAACCGGACTAATCCTAACAAGGCCTAGTTCCCCCTCTGAGTTGGAAGGTCAGATGGCAGTCGCTTTTGTAAAAACTAGTGCCTACGTCAATTATTAGGATTAGTTGTCAAGCGGACCCCAGGCTTCCATGAGCCGTGGCGAAATGCCGGGATAACGCGAGGAAAATGACCTGTTAGAAATTGACACGATAAACGCGCGTCCATAATAAGCCTCTTTTTACGTGCATTTTAAGATTGGTTGAACTTTATACTAGAACACTGTTATGTTATCTATGGTTACAATATTTTCTTACACTGTCTAAGATAACACATTATATACATAGACGCTGACTGTATTTTCCGTAACTTTTGAAGGCAAGATACGAAGTTGCAAGACGATAGCGACTTGGTAACTCGGTATATCTTTTTCTATACCAAGTAAGTTTTCTCGTTCAAAGAATGTTGAAATGGTATTGTTCTAACATTTTTCATGGGTACGATATATGTATCAAGTAGATTAAAATTAAACTTTGAACATTGTAAACATTTTTAAGTTGGAGAAATCCAACTAAAATCCTTTAAATACCTGTTCTTAACGTGGTTGACTATCAAATAGAATATATATATATATATTGTTAGTAAGTTTTTAGTCAATTTCAATATTCTATCGCCAACTTTAATTTATTACTTTAATTTACTTTACTTTAATACTTACTTTTTTACTTTAATTTACTATGACGTGTAAAATTTAAATTTTATTGATAAATGATTGTATTGTATTGTATAAATATTTGACTCCGAATAACTTTCTGCAAACGTCACCACGAATTCACATTATTCGAGAGTCAAATGTCGAAGCATTTCATTTAATAGTAACCCAACGAAATCAACAAAGCTCGGAAAAAACGCCCGTCATTTTGAAAACATAATAAGCATAATTTAGCATCCATTTATGAGTCGTAAATGTTCCTTCGCAGTCTACGGACATCATTGCCCCAGTAGCATTTATACGTCATTATGACGTCAGCGACGTCATTATGACGTAATAATGCCGTCATTATGACGTCGCTGACGTCATTTTGCTACCTGGGTGGGACTTGTTTAATCGTTAACAGTGGTATAAGAATGTCTCTGTCCTCTTTCCTACGGAAAAAGGATGACTCACGTTAGACCGGGCCGTGTCCGGGCCGGAGCTTCCGGCGCTTCGTTTTCTATGGAAAGCACCTGTCATGTCATAGAAAAGTTAGCGCCGGTAGCTCCGGCCCGGACACGGCCCGGTCTAACGTGAGTCATCCTAAAGGGTTATGTTTTCAAAATTACGGTCATTTCGCCTTGGAAATCAATAAGTAAAAAACTCCGAAACTCATATTTCCCCCCGTGAAATTGAAACAATGCTTTAAACGTGATTAAAAGATAGATATCCGAATTTACAGCACTCATAAACGCCACCCTATTCCTCAAAACCCTGTCACGCGATTATAATACTAATATGAACACATTTACATTCTAAAATAGCGTGCACTGTAACGCGAGTTTGAGGCCCTTTCGACCCCCAAAAGCATTGTCCGATTTGATTACCGGCGACTCCGTGTGGTCACCCTCGCTTTGTCTTTACCCTCATCGTTCACCTGCAGTCATTCACGACGTTTACTGGTCACTTCCCCCAATTGACCAGTTTAAGGCTGGTCTTTGAGTTATTAGTGAATAAATTGAGGTGTAAATATTCGTCATTTATAATTTTTGCGTTTCTTCAAGACAAACGAACAACACAAACAACAAAGACAAAGAGACACAACAACAAACAAAGAGACACACAAAGAGTGTATAAGGGAGAGGTAGAAACGGGAGTTGGAAGGGGCAGACCTCGTCGGACTTTCTCTGATCAGATCGGGGAAATCCTGAATAAAGGCCAGATCAAGAGCACCCTAAACCGGCGAGCGTGTAGGAATGTTATGAAAGTGAAGAAAGTGAAAGAGGTATGTCAGGATCGTAGCAAGTAGAAATCCGTGGTTTCTGCCTACCCTTCCGGGAAATAGGCGTGATATGTATGCATGTAACATTCAAGATCTACTAGAAACTAGTTCACAAGTTAAGACAATGTCTTTGTGAACATAGTCCGTGCCGTGCCCCTGTATCCACTTAACTGTATGTGACCCCCGGTGAGCCACAGTAGCCACACAGGTACGAGTAAGCGTAACGAATAACGAATAACGATTGACGCCTTTGCAACACGTCGAGTGTCGGATTCAACTGTCATTTATTCCTTTTATTATTTATTTATTTATTTAAATTATAGTTTGACATGCGTGAAATAATATAATGTAATTTAATAATATGATTTATTGTAGTATGTAAGTGCTTTGGTTTAGAACTGTAAACTTGCATATTTGGAAATAAATAAATAAATTTAAACTTTATAGCACAAATTTACATAAAAAGAGTAGAAATGGCGGACTTAACGCCTTGAGGCATTCTCTACCAGTCAACCATTAAAAATCTTTTCGAAATAACCTGGTACATTCTTTTTCTAATAGTAGTCAACTGATAAAATAGTATTTTATACAATCGTGATATAATAGAGAGAGTATCTTGTTAAAGTCACCTTAAGTGAATACTATAATATAAACTGTTAGTTAATAAGTATGTAAATATGTAGCTACACCCACCGGGTAAAATTGTATTGATTCTCACTGTCCTTGTCTAACATCAACATGAACACATACAGTTTATGGCTATTGAATAATAATAATAATAAAAAAAAAAAGTTACGAAGCAGTATAAAACAAAGTCGCTTTCCGCTGTCTGTCCGTCTGTCCCCATGTATGCTTAGATCTTTAAAACTACAATTTTGGTGCGGTTTTTTTAATAGATAGAGTGATGATAAAGAGGAAAGTTTATATGTATAATTTGTAAAGGTTTTGTGTAAATTAGTTGAACTACCTGTGCGAAACCGGGGCGGGTCGCTAGTAACTAATATAACTGTTGCCCGTTCAGATATCATGTTGCTAAAAGTAGGTATAGTCAGCATCAATAGTAACGGATGAAACAACGCACCAATAGTATCTGTTCACCCTAGAATACTTTTCCATTTGGAAAAGAGTAAGATAAATCTCTACAGTCCGCGCTCAAAAGTATTTCTCACAGTTACAGTAAAACTATTGTACAGTCGAGTTCATAAATATGTATGCATATTTTCACCTTATTGCAATGGATTAAGACGAAGAAATGTATACATATTTATGAACTCGACTGTACATATTACAGGTGATTTCGGGGTCGTTATACAAAGGAACAAGATTGTTTATCACCAAAATTGATGATTATTTTTTAAATGACAAGTAGAAATAACATTTTTGCATACAATTTGGTCACCCTACTCAATGTGACGTCTTGTCGTATTCCATACAGCGTATGTCAAAATTCATAGGGTGACCATGATTACTTAGTATAAGATTAATTTTACTTGAAAAATAAGAAAAAATAAAGGAATTATCTTTTCAAATACTGCCATATGATAATGTGGATCATTATTATTTACAACGACGGGACTTAATCGCGTAAAATAAGTTTTAAATTTACCCCCGACGTTTCGAGGACGGCGTTGTCCCCGTGGTCTCGGAGAAGACCGGGGACAACGCCGTGGAGAAGGTCCGGGGTGAATTTAAAACTTATTTTACGCGAGTAAGTCCCGTCGTTGTAAATAATTATTATTATTATTACGAGCCTATTGTGTCCCACTGCTGGGCAAAGGCCTCCCCCCTCTTCTTCCACTCCTCCCGGTTTTGAGCTACATCTGGCCAGTCGCTCAAAAAGGAGTCCAAGTTATCCCGCCATCGCCGACGAGGTCTGCCGGATCCCCGGTTTGACTCATGGGGCACCCACTCTGTGGTTATTTTGGCCCACAAGTCATTCGGCATGCGGCAGACATGACCAGCCCAGTCCCACTTTAACTTGTCCGCTTTCCGAGCTACATCTATTATTTGGGTTTTAGAGCGCAGCGTAGTGTTCCGGATGCGATCCCCGAGTTTCACACCTAATATGCTGCGCTCCATACCTCTCTGACAAACCCCGAGTTTGGACTTCTAAATAATAATGAGTAAAAATCGTGAAAGTTTAAATCAATGTGGATCATTTACAGTCAGAAAAAGTGGTTCTGGATCATGATCCAGAAATCATCCTGTTTAGACATATCTCTTTTTATTAAGTCATTAAATAATGTTAGATACTTTTGACGCGTAGTCTGATCAGTTTCTTTTAATGCTGACTGTACCAAACGTGGGTACCAATCAATTCTAATAAACCATTATCTGGCTTCCTGAATGCAGATAAAAGCCACAAAGGTTCATTAAAGATATTCAACGAAACGCAAAAATCCACGCAACAGTTCGGCTGGCCACTTCTGTTCAATCACTGTGGGGTCGATTCGGCCTCGCGGGTCAGCGAGGGGTACACTGGGGTTCTCGAGGGTACAAGGGGTCAGAGCCGTCGTTTGAGACGCGTTAACTAATTGGACAATGTTCTCGGCACGAATCTACAGCAAATTTAAACTGTATTTGCTTGGAATAGGATGTATTTTGCAATGTGCAAGGCTAATTGGTTGAGTTTATGAAGGTTAGATCGGTCCTTTGATTTACTGGAAATATGACGCTAGTTTCGGACGATTTTAATGCAAAGCTGGAGTTGCTGGAACAATAGTAATTTGTCTTACGCAGCGTTTGTTTGTATTTACCTACATAATGTAATTGAATACAAACAGTTCTCATTAAGTAAGCGCTTTCTGTGTTTGATGCAAAGGACCTAGAAAGTACTGATTGAGCTAGGCAAAGTATTTATTGCATCGTAAGAAGAAGCCACGTACACAACGACAGATCAGGTCCTTATAAAAAAATAAAAAAATAATATTTATTTCAGAACGTTCAAAATTCCATACAATATGGTATCGTTATAGCTATGTGTTAGTTAGTAAATACATTTTAAATAAAAACAAATTTCAACAATGAAATCACAATCCAATAAATTTAAATAATGAATATAATAATTAATAATAAATATTAATAATAATTAATATGTCAGAAATAAAACTATGAAAACGGATTACCCGTTGACCACGATGGACGGACGTCGGGATGTATTATAAATTCAATATACGCGATATAATCCGTTTTCATAGTTTTATTTCATGAGTAACTATCGCGGTAACCGAAGACAATATTAATATGTCAGATTCAAAATAATATAGATATTTATCTTAGAATTTGACTAAATTATAAATGACTCTTCATTAGGCATTTTAATTTATGTCGGTACATAAAACTGTCAGCACCATGTTTTTATTAAATATAAAATTATTTAGAAAATGTAGGTAATTTCATTCATTAATCATTCGTTTCATATGCACCTCTGTTTTCTGTACTTCTCTGTATTTTCCAGATTTTTTGTAGAAAACTTAACGTTAAGAAAATAAAAACATTTATTTATATTTTTCCTTTTACAAGAAATATTACTTAGCTAGTTTTTTGAACCTCGGCTTCAGTTTCAGTTTCAGTTCTTTATTTGCTTTCTTAAGATACAAGTATCATGCAAAATTGTATACATTAAAATAACTCATATTCATATATTACTTTACCACAGTTGTGTACACTGCGGTGAAATTTAATTGGGCCATAAAGACGCCCCCGCGTTTACAACGCTCCCAGGAGACAGTTTTGCTATTTCGTCGCGGTACTAAAGACAAACTTCATAAATAACATTGTGCATTCGACGTTCGACGTCTAAAATATATATACACTTTTATATATTTTAGCGTTATAAGGCAAAAAAATAACTAGGTTCCTTAGACCAGTGGTTCCCTAAGTTGACTGGGCTCCGACCCACCTAACAAAAACTGCTAAATTCGGGACCCACCTCTTATCCGTCTTACAAAGGGAGCATAAAATATTATTTTCCCCTCACTAGCTCGGAAAGCCGTCTTTTATCCTTTAAAACAAGCGGGGAAAAACGCATTTTATCCACTAGTGGGGAAAGTAATTTGACCTTGGATGGAGCGTGTTTAAGTAGCTTGACAGATAACAAAACGTAAAACGATCATAATAATGGTTCGTTCGATTTTAATTATCATTAAATAAATGGTTTGAGAATCTAATAAAAAATACTAGATTTAGCTTTATTTAATGATTTTAAGTCATAAACCTTAAAATTCCATAATAAACGTTTGTTTTTTAATAATTATGTTAAATATAATTCTGAATGCAAAAGTTGTCGCAGCAATTTCAAAACGCATCATTGACATTTCATACGTCAGAAATGTCAACATTGTCAACAAAAATTTTACTTAAAAACTTCTCACGTAAAAGTACAGAATTTCCAAAGTTTTTTGTTATAATATCGTAAAAAAAATGAGTGATTCCAATTGATGAAGATGATCTAACGCCTGTGGATGTTGCACTTTCCTCGCTATAGTGAGGGGAAAAGTTTTGTGTTACACACGGGTGCAAATGTATTTTACTTCTCGTGTGTTAAAACACTCGCTACGCTCAGGGTTCTATTTTAGAACCACTCGCTTCGCTCGTGGTTCAACTATAGAATCCTTTCGCTTGCTCGTGTTTCAATTCCACACTCGCGGGTAAAATACAACTTTGCACCCTTGTATAACAAATAACTATTGTAACGCTCACATGCCTTCACATGCCTTAGAAGTTTCAGAGCCCACTCAGTATTCACTCGCGACTCGCGACCCACCAATGGGTCGAGACCCATAGTTTGGGAAATGCTGCCAGACTAAGAGCATATTAAATACAATACATATATGTACATATCTCTGGTTGGGACATCTTCGTATTATAAAATAAAAACAGGTGTCGAAAATCAAATCTAAAACATTTTTTAAAGTACACATACTGCTGTACTCTTACCTCTTAAGAATGATTTTAGAGATCTTTTCGGTACCTAGCGGAAAATAAATAATCGATAACTTATTTCCACGTAGGTATCCGAAATTTTGCACGTTAACTTCTTTATGAATAAAGCTATAAACCTGAATTTTCATTACGCTTAAATAAATGTGCCATTTTCAATAAAAAGGGTACTTATTGTCGCTTGTCAGTAAAGCGCTATTTCCATATAGCTTCAATTAGAAATCAACCTTATCGACAACTGACAATGTGGTACCTTTTGGTTACAAATTATGGTATACTGTAGTTGCGAGTTCGAGTCTCGCCCGAGACAGTAAGTTTCTCCACTTTTCCTTCAAATATTTCTACTTAAGTTTTTTTTCTAAATCAGACCGTCCAAACTGCATCATCGCCCGTTACCTCAAATTACACCTGAAAATGTAACTTTTCTTTAAAAACTTGTCCCACCTCCAATCACCGTTCTAACGATGCCAATTGCAGACAAAGTTTCGGATGTTCGCGGAATATTGCCAAGAAGAAGAAGGGATGGTATTAGGTACAATCACTTACAGGTGAGTCGAACGTTTGTAAAAACTAGTGTCTGTAAAAACTAGTCTCCGATTTCTTCTCTTTAAAGCACATTTAACTTTTTAAAGAACTTTCTTTTGAACAGATTTTAATAATTAATAAAACAGGCTTATAAACACAATTTATATATATAAAAAAGAGTTTTTGTTAGAAATTGAGACTTGCTCTCATTATTTTAAAATTTTCTTCTGTAAAAACTTATTGAGTCCTTTTTAGAGAAGACTCAACGACAAGAAATGTTTTCTTCACAATGACACACATAATTTTTTATTTATTACGAAAGTCCTTATTGAAAAACTCGAAAAAAGAATACTCACGACTGCAAAAAGCCGAGAAGAGATCGTGAAACCAAGTCCAAATTAATTTTGTATCAAGCAGAAATGTTTGCGAACGATACCACTTTGATCTTTAGAAATAATAAATAGGTAGCCGTTTAAGTGTAATACTCTTACGGCAGATGTCACGCCCCTCTAAGCCGCATATGAAGGATACGGTGGAAATATTCGGGTACATCTAGATAGTTGAGTTGGTAGAGCGACGGACTGGTAATGGTATACAGTCGAGAGTTCGAGTCTCGCCCGAGACTGAGTTTTTCCAGTTTTCCTTTGTTCCTAAGCAAACAGTCCAGTTATTTATATTATAAAAGTTCTAACCAACTTTAGTTCTTGAGCGTTCGACTTGAAAGTTATAAGCACTCGGAACATAACACCAGGTGCACCGCCCATGTTATGTCGCCATTTGTTCAGCGCTCGTTATCCTGAATCGTCAGAATTGTATTAAAATGGCTTGTAATGTTTAGGTTGGAGAAAGTTTTAGAACAAAATTCAGGCGAATGGTTTCATTTATTTATAATAAATGGTATTTTGGCTCATTGACCGAAGCGTAGCGAAGGTCTACGGTTTGACTCGCGCATTTTGCTTTTGTATGTCCGGATGTTCTCCTCTACAGGTCGCAATTCTCAACCGATTCTCGTGAAATTTTGTGACCAAATTCTATGACTAAATAGAATTTTTTTGTCGATCCGGTTTTTTAAATTTTTTCAAAATGGCGGAGTCGTGATAGCTCGCGCCTAAACAAATAGTCGTATCGATACCATAATAGTATTTTCTTTTTGAGATATGTTTACAGCTAAATTTCGAAAAATTCAGAAAGTTTGTATTGCTGGTTTTGGCGGTATTTAGATATTTAGTTTTTACTCGAGAATGAGTAGCTGAATTTCGTCAGCTTAGGTAAGCACTATCATGGTGTGTTTTGCAAACATTCGCTTTTTTCGTTTGCACCGGGTGGTCCCTGGTTCGATCCCTAGTAATTGTATGCTGCTACATAACTTTTTGTATTTTGT
This sequence comes from Cydia strobilella, assembly GCF_947568885.1. Lineage (NCBI taxonomy): Eukaryota > Metazoa > Arthropoda > Insecta > Lepidoptera > Tortricidae > Cydia > Cydia strobilella. Next base: position 17,645,197 of record NC_086050.1, read on the forward strand.
TTTTTACATTTAAAGTTAAATTTCAAATTGTTTTTTTATTAATTTGTTTTTTATTTTTCTATTTTGAAGTTAATTGATCAAGCGCGGGCTTAGTGTATTCGTTTCATTTTTAAAAGCTTTTATTTAACTAGCCCTAAAAATATGTTTCATTTTTGTTATTTTAATTTTCTAAAGTGTTTTGAACGGCGGAGGCATACATTCAGTTAGCTTTAAGTGGTTCTCTCCTTTTTCCGAATTTCATACAATTTTATTGACAGTTTTTCTTTTAAAATACGTAGATTTCTTGCACCATAAACTTTGAGGTTTATGTAGTATAGATTCGTTTGTCTGAGCGGGTTTATGGAGCCAATTATTCAATTGAAAAATTCAATAAAAAATTGAGAAAATATTACTCAACGGCCGTTTGTGTGTGACCTTTACACTATACATGTCAAACAAGTTGTTTAATAATAACTAACAAAAATGTCACTTTATCACAGGTGACCTAACTAAATAGTACCTAATTTGTTCGACAGGTGGTGACATCGTCAGGTCGAAACGGGCTGATTTTTAGGGTTCCGTACCAAAGGGTAAAAACGAGACCCTATTACTAAGACTCCTCTGTCTGTCTGTCTGTCACCAGGCTGTATCTAATGAACCCAAATTTTCACAAATGATGTATTTCTGTTGCCGATGCCGCTATAACAACAAATACTAAAACGTACGGAACCCTCAGTGGGCGAGTCCGACCCGCACTTGTGCGGTTTTGAGTTTCTTGCGCTTGATTTCGTGTGGCTCCCTTCGACATATCTCCACTATTAAGCATTTCAATAATTTTAGAAATTCAAAAATCAGCCAGGTATACAGGTTGGTTTGGGCAAGTTTGGGTCAGTGAGGGCAGCTACCAGATCCCGTGCTGCTACGCGAAAATGGTCTTAGAAAACCTTCCTTCAATTTCAAATTAATGAATTTTGGGGTTTACAGATTTTGGAAAAACATAGGTACCTACAGGATGTGACAAAATTTTACATTTACTATGGAGAAAACGTGAAATTGTATTCACATTTTTCTATCTCGCCAATCAGTCCTGTTACGTTTAAGAGGATAGAATAGCTACAGACAGTAGGTACTTCTTTCATACAATTTCTATTTCGACAGAAAACGGTTTCCACTAACTAAATCTTAACAAATCACTTTGATTTTGATGTTGATCGCTTCAGCATAATATATTGTAGGTTTGTAAATTTCGCTTTAAAAATAATTTTCATAAAAAATAGCATGTGAAAAATAAAAGTTTTCATTTTCATACAAACTGTATGGGAAAAGTTTTCCTCGATGGGTTTTTTCGATGGGGGATGGGGTCCCAGTCGCTTTTTTCCCAAAGAGTAATGTTTTCACGATAGTCACATTAAGTCGATAGATAGGTAGGTAGGTTAGGTTCGTTAGGTAGCTTCAGATGCCCGAAGGGCAAACCGCCCAGAAATAGGAGCCCCGCGTAGCGGGGCTCCGTCGGCTCAGGGTACGGAGGGCTTGTTCTCGGAAATATTACTCTTTGGGGAAAAAAGCGACTGGGACATACGCGTGTGATTAAATTAACTACTGAAAAAATAAACGCCTGGTTAAAAAGCAGAATGGGGAAAAACGCGAATGGAACAAAAGCTATTGGAGAACAAAAATTTTGGGTAATTAATCTATACAGTCTTCGCAATAACTTCCACGTCACGTTTCACATCAACCACTGCGGCTGTATCCCTGATACAGCCCATCGAGGAAAACTTTTCCCATACAGTTTGTATGAAAATGAAAACTTTTATTTTTCACATGCTATTTTTTATGAAAATTATTTTTAAAGCGAAATTTACAAACCTACAATATATTATGCTGAAGCGATCAACATCAAAATCAAAGTGATTTGTTAAGATTTAGTTAGTGAAAACCGTTTTCTGCCGAAATAGAAATTGTATGAAAGAAGTACCTACTGTCTGTAGCTATTCTATCCTCTTAAACGTAACAGGACTGATTGGCGAGATAGAAAAATGTGAATAAAATTTCACGTTTTCTCCATAGTAAATGTAAAATTTTGTTACCTAATACTCAAAAATGTGACTCACACGCCAACAGCACTAAGCTATCAATAGAAGCGTTTTTGTAGTTATCGGTAGAAGAATTCGCGACATAATAAGAATAACATACACTTAAGAAATAATGTTAAAATTATTTAAAAAAAAATTGCACCATGGGTTTGAACCATGTGGGCATAGAGTACATGTGTGTGGGTATCTCAGCTATTATCTGGTTTTTTTTTTCAAACAAGAGATTACGGATGCTACGAGCACATGACAATTAATGTCTGAAAATATCAGTGCCTTGTCAAAGTCTCAAACAAGAATTTTAATTTAATTTCTAAACTTTTTTAACAATAAACATTCCATTCGCTATCTACTGATCTTTTGGTGGTTAGTCGGTAGGACAGCTCTACACATCCATCTTATCTTAAGCTATGCTCGCGAGGTCTACAGCTCACAGAGCCACTAGTTATGAGTATTATGACAAATGATTGTAGATGGGAGTGCCATCATCTTTCTAGCGTTTGTTCCAGCTTTTTGCCTTGCTAAGGGACCCTAGGATCTGCTGGGCAGCCTAATACCAAACAAAAGCAATTGACTGCCTTCTAACCTTTCACTCAGGGCCGCGCCGCGAAAAACGAAAATCGTTTTTTTCTGCGTCTATTGCTCGAATATGCAAGAGCGTTAAAGAGGCAGATAACGAAATTTCGATTTTCGTTTTTCGCGTTCAGCTCTAGAAACTGGGCCTTATTGAGATAGTTCGGTTTCCTCGCGATTTTTCCTTCATATACCTCTAGTGTAGAATTCGATAGCGTGACGGACGTACTTACGCGTTACGCATTTGAGTTGTCATTTTGTATGGGATGTCGAGTTTCCAAAACGTCCCGCTTCGCGCGCTGTTCAAAATCCCATACAAAATGAGACTTAACGCAAACGCGTAACGCGTAAGTACGTCCGTCACGCTATCGAATGTTTAAACTGGGGTTCTGAAACATATTGGTAAAATATCAAATGATATTTCGTACAGTTTTCGTGTTCGCATTTGCAAATCATGATTAAATGAAATGTTACGCATAAATGAAACCATCCACTTTTGCTTAAAGTTAAATCAGAAAACCCTTAATACAACATGTACTTTACAAACAAGAGCCAAATGGAAGGCTACCCTTACATAACACATAACAGCCATTGAAATATGTTTGAATATAGAATTTGTTCCGATGGAATAAGGTATAAAATTGACTGAGTTTTCCAATAGTTGTAATGGCTGGTATGCGTGACAGTATTAATAACCGGCTAATGATATAGTGGTGTATAGTTGACCACATATTACCACGTACAGACCTAAAAAGTCACGGGCACATATAGGCGTTCTTTTATTTAAGGTGACTTTCGGACGTCAACTGTGGCGTCGTTGTTTCCGCCGCTGTATCTGTCAATTTCCTTGATAAAAATGAGTGAAGGAATGAACGTCATAATCGCGGCAGTTATGCGGCGACGAACGCCACTCATTTTATCAGGGAAATAGATACAGAGGCGGCACGAACGACACCGCAACAGTAATCAGTAATACAGCTGCAGTTCACATTCGAACGTCACCTTTAACGGAGAACCTGTAGCGGAGAAGATGAGTGATAGCTAACGGTGGACTGTATAATGAGATGCTCTAATTCACAAAGCAAATATAGTAATCCAAGTAAGGGTAACCGCTCGCACAGCTTGAGTTTATCCCCGCGACCGCGGCCCGCACTTTTCAAAGCCAAAGCTGGCTTTAGACAAATATTTTGGCGCTCGAAGTGGGAAGACAAATATGTGGCTGATATTCGCGAGACTGGATAGCATTTTTCCGTGGTCACATGTCATCTGTCAGTGAGGTCGTGTTCGTTGGAATTACGGTGCAAATTATTGTATTTAATATTGTTATTGGGCTTATAATTATTGTCCGATAAACAAAAATGTTATGATTATTCAAATATTGAAGATTGCATTGGGCCCAATCGACCCGATTCCAGCACAACATAAAGATATTGTCGATTGTTCCCATTATTAACTGCTTTAATAAAGACTATAAAATAATCTTCCATCTTGATGTCTTCATCAGAGTTATGTGCCTTTGATATTCACAGGATGACAATTTTTCGTGGTCACCTGTCATTGAACTTTCCTCATCGAGATTAGTCTGCAAATTATGGACTTAGGTATGTTGTTAGATAAACAAAGACGCAAAATAGGAGTTTGTGCAGTGGATAAACAAAGACGCAAAATAGGAATTTGTGCAGTGCAGGTGAAAGTCTTCTAGAAACGACTTCTCATCATAACTACCTAGAACTGAGAAGCTGAAAACACAGCTTTAAGCAGTTAATATGGCGATATACGATACCTAATCTTTTTTTTAATGTGATAGTCAGCAAACGAGCAGACGAGCCGCCTGATGGGAAGCAGTCATCGTCGCCCATGGACATAAGCAACATCACAGGAGCCACTTAAGCATTGCCGACCCTTGAGAACCCTAAATACTCGCTTCTTGAAGAATCCCATGTCGTAGCGCAAAGGAAATACCTCAGGAAGTCAGGAGGCAACTCATTCCACATTCCGCACGTTCTGGGAAGAAACAGCGAGATGCCCGCTTATTCTTGGTGTGCCATGTATCTAAGAAGTGAGGATGAGCTATGCTCCTTTGGCGGGAGGTGCGGTGATAGAAACGAGACGATGGCACCAGATAAAAAAGTTCTTCGGAATATTTCCCATTGTACAGACGGTAGAACATGCAAAGAGAGCCAACGTCTCTCCGAAGACTAAGTGGTTCTAAGCCGTCATTAAGTTCGGGATCGCCGACAATACGAACTGACCGCCGTTGGATGGAGTCAAGGGGAAGGAGCTGGTATTATGGAGCGCCAGACCAGATCATTTATAATCTCTTTTATTTGAGTACGGAATATAAAAGGACCTACGTCTAATTTGGGTTCAAAGGAAAATTACTAGTTTACACATTCCACCCACGCCAGACATCTTTACAAGTCCTAATGGGACGTGCAAAGTGTCACATCACCCGGCAGTAATAAAAAACAGATTTTTCACTAAAAGTGTAAAAAATGGAGCACAAAATATGTAAATACGTGAAGGGTCCCAAACGTGATAAATGATGGCCGGTTATGATTAATGGTCCATTGACTGGGCTTTAATGGTTTATTTGAAGGTACTTTCTAAGTGAGAGGTACAAGCAATTCGTAGTCTACCCAGAGGCCAAGGTGGCATTGTCGTTAGAAACGCCAATCGAAACTTAAAAACCAGCCAAGTGCGATTCGGACTCGCGTACGAAGAGTTCCGTAGCATTATGCAAAAAACGGCCAAAAATCACGTTTGTTGCATGGGAGCCCCACTAAAATATTTATTTTATTCTGTTTTTAGTATTTGTTGTTATAGCGGCAACAGAAATACATCAACTGTGAAAGTTTTAACTATAGCTATCACGATTCATGAGATACAGCCTGGTGACAGACAGATGGACAGACGGACAGACAGAGTCTTAGTACTTTTTACCCTTCGGGTGCGGAACCCTAAAAATGTACGGACTAGTCACGTGACTTTTGGTAGCATCTGTCATCCCTATACATTTTTCTAACGTTTGACGTTTGGTGTTTGTCGATGTCGGGGATAAGTCATGTCAAATTGTACTGGTAACCATGGTAGCTCCAGGTTTAACCGGTTAACCCATGCCCCGGGATAGTGGAATGGTGCAACCCACTTACAGGTAATTACTTTACTATTTCCGTTGTCCGTTGGCTCGTTGGGTAGACGATGTGGTGTACGATTGCGGGTCACTTCTGGATGATATTAGCTCAGGACCGGGACATGTGGCGTACTGGAAGAGAGGCCTATGCTCAGCAGTGGGCGATAAAGGGCTGATATGATGATGATGTGATGACTTCACTATTTCCTTAACCTTAAGTAAACTTAAAAAATATAATAAATCACTTTGTATTCTATTTTATTCGTTTGACTAACCAATGGGTGGAATAAGCACAGCATTTATTTTCTCAAAACGTTTCAACGGTTGCATGACGGATAGAGCTCTGGGGGATAAAATATCATCTCGGTACGTTTGGGAGAAATCTGTCTCTTTAAAATTGAAATCTGAAGGGGAACAGTGTCGTTATCTCAAAACCAAAATATTTTTCTACTAAGCGCCACTTGCACCATCCCACTAACCCGGGGTTTACCGGTTAAACCACCACAAATTGTACTGGTAGCCATGGTAACTCCAGGTTTAATCGGTTAACCCCGGGTTAGTGGGATGGTGCAAGTGGCGTTGAGTGTTTCGTATCTAAATGACAATAGAACACTTGCACCATTCCACTATCCCGGGGTTAACCGGTTAAACCTGGAGTTACCATGGTTACCACTACAATTTGAGACTGGGTTAACGTTTTAACCGCTTAACCCCGGGTTAGTGGGATAGTGCAAGTGGCGCTTATGGCGCCTTGGTGGGCGTCTGTTATGAATTGAGGGCCCGTATGAGTTTTTTTTTGGGACCGATGGTTGCTGGAAATGATACTTTGGTATTAGGTAGATATACCTTGAACTCTGTTATGAAACGATTAATTTCTAAATAATTTTTAGTACCTAATAACGTTCACGTTATCCACGTTAGATTTGGAAGGATCGTAGTATATTAAGACAGACGAAGATTAGACTTGTGCGTTCTCTCGTTTTCCCAATTTTTCTGTATGGTCTGGAGACATGGACCATCCGAGCCAATTTGACCAAGCGTATCAACGCATTTGAGATGTGGTGTTGGCGCCGGCTTTTACGAATACCGTGGACGGCAATGCGTACTAATCAGTCCATACTGGAAGAGTTGCGCATAAAACGCCGGCTGTCAACGATATGCCAGGACCAAATGCTTACTTACTTCGGACACCTCTCACGTCGTTCTCCGGATAGCCTGGAAAGAGTAATAATGACGGGCAAAGTTGAAGGCACGAGACCTCAGGGCCCTCCTCCCACTAGATGGAGTGCTCAAATTACGGCACCTATGCAACTTAAACTGCACGAGGCCATGCGCTTGGCGAGGAACAGAACCCTATGGAGGAACCTGGTCTTCAGCAGAAGGACATGATGTCACGATTCTCAGTATTGAGGGACCGACTGAAGAAGAAGACCCACGTTAATCACCTGACCCCGATCACCAAGGTGATCGTATTTGACGATTTTGTCTTCTGAGATCCGCCAGGTGATCCTATTGGACCATTACTGTTCCGTCTGGGCTAAACATAGAAATAGAATTCGACACAAGTTCGCGCTTGTCGTATTTCTACAGTCTAATATATCGGAACATCAAATTCAAAATCACTGAGACGTACAATCCCTAATTATGATACATATAAAGGAAAAAACGTGCCTCGAAAATTAAGAAAATTTGATTCTCGTTCAGAGGGCGCTACTAGCTTTGGCTTACTGTCGTATAGATGGGGTTGACGGTTTCGTTTGTTATTTAACAATTTTAACGCATATCAGTGAAAGAACATGGGTCAAAATCATAAAAATGATTAATGCAAATAAAAAAAATCATTTATCCATATTTAAATACATTTTATCGTATTTTTATAAATATTTATTTTTAGTTTTAAAGTGTGTCGACAGATGGCAGTGAATTTACTGGGGTTATAAAATTTACTATGACAGTACCGCTCTAGTATAAGTTACTCTATGATATAAGTAAGTACCGAGTGGAGACATAATACGAGTATGTACGAGTATATGTGTAAGTTTAGTCGTCATGTAGCTGCAATACATTTAAAACAATACGTAGTGTGATACAGTGTGGATACAGTGTGATACTGTGTGGATACAGTGTGATACAGTGTGGATACAGTGTGATACAGTGTGGATACAGTGTGGATACAGTGTGGATACAGTGTGATACAGTGTGGATACAGTGTGATACAGTGTGGATACAGTGTGATACAGTGTGGATACAGTGGTTGTAGGTCGAGTCCAGTCGAGTCCAATGCCCTGAACTCATCATTGTATAGGTATTCCCAATAGGTATTCTCATTGCGAACCCTGCGAGTCGAACGGTTTATTTAATTTTTTACTTATTTTATTATTTAAGGAGTATCAACAGCTACAAAATCGTTATGCTTATTATTATTATTTTTAGTTCTTTGATTTTCTCAGTGCTCCAGGGAGAACGTGTAATGACAATGACATACACGGGCCGAAGCCAAGTGCATTAATCGTCTGTAGAATTTTGATCGTTTTGACCTAGGCTTTCTATTTGGGGTAGACTTAGAAATGCTGTGATGATTGGTACACGTTGGTTATGTGTTTCAGGAAGTTGTAAATCTGTCTGTAGAAATTTTCGAACTATTCGACACGTGTTATTATTATTATGTAGTGGTTTATGTTGTATTATGTGATGTGATGTTATTCTGTCCGCCTAACGCGTGACCATACGTCCATCTCTACACTTCCTTGCCATAATAAGATTAAAGGATGACTCACGTTAGACCGGGCCGTGTCCGGGCCGAAGCTTCCGGCGCTTACTTTTGTATGACATGACAGGTGATCACGTGATGCTTTCCATAGAAAACGAAGCGCCGGAAGCTCCGGCCCGGACACGGCCCGGTCTAACGTGAGTCATCCTTAATAAGGGAACAGAGATATCAGCGCTATATTAGGTATCTGAGGTTATCTAGTGTAAATATTTTAAATTAAAATTAGTGGCGTTTTTCTTTTACTAAACGTACAAATTAAGTTTTTATTAAACGGGATATAGCACAAATCGGGAAAAATAAAGTAAATTTTGGGTACCCGTGAAATACATACATATAAAACCGTTTACGTATTTGTGCCATTTTCAACCAAAAGGGTACTTATTGTCGCTTGTCAGTAAGGCGCTATTTCCATATAGCTTCAATTAGAAATCAACCTTATCAACAAGCGACAATGTGGTACCTTTTGGATGAAAACGTCACATTTAGTCACAGCGTCTATAGTGGTTCGTCTGATCGTTCGCCTCATAAACGATAGTAATAACACTGCACGGTATAATCTGGAAGCCTTACGCAGCGACTTACGCAAGCGAACAAGTCGCGAACGCTAAGCGAAGCGGCGCGGCGGGCCAACGCCGTTCGCGTTCGCAACGAGATCGCCCACGTAGGACACTTCTATATCAAAGGATTGATTCACCCCGCGCCGCATCGATCGCTTCGCTTGGCGTTCGTGTGTTGTTCGCCTACGTAACTAGTACGCAGCGTTAGGATTTAGCGGAGCGTAACTGTAGGTACAGTAAATAGGCCCAACTGTTTACTTATAAACAGGTTTAATTCACCAAATGTTATCTAAATTTTGCACAAGGGATTTCAACACTAGTTGCTATATTTAGTAACGCGCCTTTAGTATATTCAGATTAAAACGTATTATACGAAAGTCATGCTAGGTCTAGAGTAGTATGTTCTAGCAAGTGTAATGGCTCCTCTACACTATTGGCGATGATAGACGATGACTGGCGAGCACTATATGACTTGTCACACTGCGAGGGATTGCATTCTCCCGTTAGTGTTATTTTGTTTTAAATTTAAGTCTAGCTGTACCTACCTACTAACCCCATAGTTTTGTAAGTGTTACTAATAAAATGTGTCTTGGTTACATGAAATAAATGTATTGAATTGAATTGAACTATAGTGTAGAGGGCATACTGCCCGCGCGCGAATTCCGTACACGGCTGAGGAATGTTAGGAATGTTGGGCGTCATGACAGAGTGGTGTCATTTTGTACGTACGGGCGCGGCGCACCCCCCCCCACTTCCTCGACCTACGAATGCACGGAATTGGCGCGCGGACAGTACACGGCAGTCCCCGCCAGTCATCGTCTATCATCGCCATCGCCTGCGACCCGTGAGTTGTCGGTTTTTTGGGCACGCATCAAAGGAAATCGCCGGGTAGTTGTGTACAGGCGATCATGTGGATGCTTGCACGATGATCTTGCCGATAATATACGATGATATTATCGATCATCGCCGATAGTGTAGAGGAGGCATAACAAGAACTACACAATTTCATCAATGACACTGATGCATCGAAGCTGTAATCTTCATCCTCATGCAGTGCATCGTCTGGGGTGCAATTTCCGCATCATATATTGCATCAACAAGAGCATATGTTTGACTTAGAAAAGATTGCTTTTATTTCTCTCACTTTCTTGTCTTGAGACAATCACTGCAGTAGAAGCAGGCGAGATTTTTATAACTTTGTTTTCTATTTTACAACTCTACCCATGTAATTAATAATATGCGGCATTTACCGGACTTTTATTTATAGCTAGTAATTAATTGATTAATTACTAATCCAATTGAATAATTGTTTTTTTTTGTTTTTAGGTTTTGGACGGTATGCTGAACTTCTGAATTCCTGTAAGTAGTTTGGATTTCCTAAATTATGTGATTCTTAGTTTTTATTATCACAAAAACAGCGCGAAGATGGCTAGTTTAATGACTTACGGGAACGAAATCACGGGCTCTTAAGTGTGAACGAAATGAAAACGAGGTATTTTTTTTATATTACCAAAAAATAATTAGATATAGAAAAAAAATCTCTCCGAAGTTCAATGAAATTTTGGCAAATACTGACGCTGCGTCTTACGTAAATTATTATCAGAATAATGTACAACAAATTCTTTTGCCTGTCTTCTTACCTAATAGATGCCTAAAAGTACAGTCGCCATCAGATATATCGGAGCGGTCGAGGTGCTCAAAAATATCTGAACACGCACTTTAGCGACTTGACAATAGAGGCGTGTTCAGACATTTGTGAGCACCTCGGCCGCTCCGATATATCTGATGGCGACTGTACAAGTGAATAATAGAGTTTGCCGAAAATTCCATCGTTCGAGGAGCGTAAAAAATGTGAGCGGAAAAATGTCGAAAATTCCTCGTCGACACGGTGTAAAGTTTATAAGCGCACCTGGGTCCCCCCACCTCCCTTTTAGGGAGTATACGGCTGAGGCGGCTGCCGAACTGCGGCTTACTTGGCATGTCGGAGAATTCGAATCGAGCTAGTGATATTAGATGGCGTGGCTGGGATCACTTGTGGTTAGTGTTTTGCGTACACTCAGCTGCAGAAATATTTGAGCCCGTTGCAAAGACTATGTAGGGGGGTCAGTTACACTGCAGCTGACGGTACATAAGGTGTGGAAGGTTTGAAGGAAGCTCATTGATGGACGTCATTTCTGGGTGAGTAAGGTAGCGAATATGAACTGTGGTGAGAGGCCTGAAGTTATCTCTTAAACTGTTACACGGACTTTGTCAATTAGATACATTCTGATTGTGACTGCAGAAGGAACGGACAGCAATGCGTTGACGGCAACAATGTAATTAAAGGAAATTTACAATGTCAGCCTTTTCCCGCATTTTTTATATACCACATCGGTGGCAAACAAGCATAGGGCCGCCTGATGGTAATGGATGGACGCCTGCAACTCCAGAGGTGTTATATGCGCGTTTCCGACTTTTTAAAAACCTGTACACTCCTTTTTTGAAGAACCCCATGCTGTAGACTCTCGGGAGAACCTCGGAAGGGAGTTCATTCCACAGGAGCGTCCGCGAAAGGAAATATCCAAAATCTGCATATGCAAAATTCACTTCTTAATGACCATCAAGCAAATATTCACTATAAAGTTACATGACACCTGCTGTTTCATGTAATAATTATGGTAGTTATCTTGGAATATCATCAGGACCATCACACTTTCTCTAAAAAAAATCGCAAGCATAGGTACTTTACATCGGTTTGCTCCGGCCCGACGCAAATAAGGCCCGCAGCGAACATGTTAATATGAATATTTGCCATCCCCCTACCCCGTGTCACCTCAAGCAATATCAGGTGGTTTATGATCCCGGCGGATTACTCCGCGTTTATGCTGATGCAAGCACATTTAATTACCGAAGCTTTACGAGCAGAGATCTTTATTAAGCTTTTAGCACTAAATAGTGCAGCAACAGTCCATTAGGAAGTATTTATCCCTTTGGACCTTTCAAAGATCATACTTGATGTGGTGTTTGTTTTACTTTAACTAATGTGGTTTCCGCAAAGTAACGCCTGATTCCTTCCTGATTTACTAAAACTAAACACTTAAGCTACCCCTTTCTAATGTATGGCACTATCCCTTTCGGCTATTTAGGGTTGTCAAAATTCAAGTCATTATCTTTAGTCGTGCACGCAAAGGGACGTCAAGTTGTGCCAACTCTAATAATTGCTCGGAGCAATGCTGAGCCGAACGGAGGCGAGTTTGCCCGAAGCGAGGAGTTTCGCACCCCTGCCCATAGCCCGGCTTTCGAGGGAAAAAACGTACCAGTGCTAGTGATTAATTAAATATCAACACAAGTGTTATCGATAGGTATCGGCGGCAAACAATTTCTAAGTTATAATAATTGAATATAAACCCGGCCATGTGCGAGTCGGACTCGCGCACGAAGGGATCCGTACCATTACGCAAAAAACGACAAAAAATCACATTTGTTGCATGGGAGCCCTACTTAAATATTTATTTTATTCTATTTTTAGTATTTGTTGTTATAGCGGCAATAGAAATACATCATCTGTGAAAATTTCAACTGTCTAGCTGGCTGGCTGTGTCTCATGGTTCATGAGACTGGTGACAGACGGACAGACAGATGGACGGATGGACGGACGAACAGCGGAGTCTTAGTAACAGGGTCCCGTTTTTACCCTTTGGGCACGGAACCCTTCATCCTTTAAGTAAGCGTTATTAATTATGAGTGAGCGTTTACTTCTTTCATTATCTGTTTCTAAACTTCTTTTAATTATTCTAATTGCAACTCGTCAGGTGATAACCAAAACCAATCCAAAACTCTCTAATTACTAAAAAAATTATTAAACAAAAATCGACCTTATTTTGGTACTAATATGGTTCACTATGGCTATGAACTTGTGGTGGTAATAAGTAGTTTTAGTTGTCACCTGACGATCTGTAAATAATATCCGACATCTGGCATTGACTCATTCTGACGATAATTAAAATTACATCGAATAATTCAGCTTATTTTATTGTAAAAAACAATAATAATATTTAAGCATTACATAATGGTGTTGTCTTACGTCATAATTTTATCGACATATCGACTCTTAAGTTACCATGCCCTCGCACTAACGTCAAGCCAAATTTCACCACAACCGGGGTATGTTTGTATGACAAACTACACTGAAACAAGTGTCTCTTTAAAAGACCACCCCACTTGCACCATCCCACTAACTCGGGGTTAAGCGGTTAACTCAGTGTCAAATTATACTGGTAACCATGGTAACTTCAGGTTTAACAGGTTAACCCGGGTTAGTGAAATGGTGCAAGTGGCACTTAAGAGTTCCCGGCAAGCTCGGCCGAATTGCACCTTCCCATACAAACATAGTTTCGCTCTCATTTTAAAACTACGTGTTGGATTGTAATGAAACTGCACATACAATGGCATGAGGTATATTTAGGTCTGAAATTAGTTTATATAGCTCCAGTTAATAAAACAAACGAAATAGAGCAAAAACAAGTTTTGTATGAAAAACTTAAATTCACTGTATTTTTTAACTATGGTATCTGTAGCTACATAAACTAATTACAGATATAGATATACCTTATCCTATTGTTTGATATCCTTATCTTATTTGTACTTATACAAAGTTTCAAAGCAATCTGGCTAGTCGTTTTAAAATGAGAGGGGAACTAAGTTTGTATGGAGAACCGAGCTTGTCGGAGACCCTTAAACATAGTTTGAAATAGGGAGTTGTGGAATAATTAGTTATCTGTACATAACACACATCTCGCATATTTTCTATATAATTTATATATGCGATCGATGGGGTAAATAGCGCTTGTAAATGTCTTCCCAGAATTGTAACTGGTCCTCTTCAGGATTGGCGCAAAGCTTCAAATCTTCGCCAATGTCTAAGTAGGTTTGCTTTTCCAAAGTAAATGGAGTCCACTGCACTCCTAGGCTGTCATCCGGGGTTGGGTTTCTGAAAAAAAGACGTTTTTATCAACGTACAGGTCTTACAGGAGTTTTTTTTACCAAATAAGTAATAATATTTAGAGCTATTGCATAATAAAAAATATTTAAGGTTGTTAGAACCTCTTAATTTCCTAATAACTAATTAAGAACGTACTAAAACTTACCCAAACTTAGCAAAGTTAGTCCACAATTTAGTAACGTTATCAATCATTTGGAACGTCTTCGTGCCCGGCTCTGTCCTCTTTATCCGGCCCTTGCACGGGAACAAGTAGGCCAGGTCGTCCACATGGCACGTCGTCTTCTTGTCCCCCACTACCTTCCAATACCCAAACATATTCGCCATTATATTCCGCTCCGACTTGCAAGAAAATCGGTAAAAGTATAACTTGTTCGAACTCGAGCCAGCAGTAATTTTCTGCCATTGAATAATGTCGTAAACCATCGCTGCCATGGAAAACATTCTCACCAGATCATTTATAACTTCAAAAGTCATTTTCTTGTCCTGAAAGTAAAACTGTTTGATTTGTCGTCCAACTTCAAATTGGTCGGCAAGCTTACAGTGCCAGGTTATTGGTCTAGGGACGTATTCTTCTAGAAATTGGTTGAATCTTGGCATTAATACGGTAAAGTCGTTTCTGCAGGTCATGATAGCAGTCATTATGCCTTCATCCTCCACATAGCCATTCATTACTTCGACTCCCTCATGTATCCCGCTTCTTACGCCATCATACGAATTCCCACTCCAATACCTTTCTACATTGTCAAAATTCTTCTCGCTTACAACTGCGAAATATATTTCAGAAGAATTCTTAGCTTTGATCGCCATTGTTGTTGGTATTTGTAGATTGATCAGGGAATCAACTGGTTGGACTTTGAAGAATTCATACAATACTTTGTTGTCAGACGAATGGCAACCCAACTGTTTCGCTAAAGCTAAAACCACTTCCCGAGGTTCAAATGGCATCGACCAAAAGCAAGTGCATGTTCCACTTTGCATGATCGCTCTGCGGAATAGTCCTTTAGTAATTGGCGACATTAAATGAAAAGACACACAAACGCCACCAGCGCTGTTTCCGAAAATTGTGATATTTTCCGGATCACCTCCAAAAGAGCTAATGTTTTTCTTAACCCATCTCATTGCTTGTACTTGGTCTTTCATTCCGGCGTTTCCAGGCGCGTCTTTGGAATCCAGACCAAGGAAACCTAAGACTTCAAGTCTGTAGTTTATGGTGACTAAAATAACATCATGCCTGATGAGGAATTCTGGTCCGTACATGTCATCGTTACTGCTTCCTATGGCAAAACTACCCCCATGTATATAAAACATGACTGGCAGAGGCTTTTCCGGCGTAAGATTTGGCGTGTAAATGTTGAGATACAGACAGTCCTCGCTTCCCCAGGGGGTTTTGGTTATAGGATTCATTTGGAAGCAGATTGGACCAAAATCTTTCGCGCTTCGAACGCCTGTCCATGGTTTTGGTGGTTGTGGCGCCTGCAGAAAATACAATGTTTACAGAATATTAAAAAAAATTATTGCACAAAATACAACCATGTACAAATGGCGGACTTATTCCCAAATGGCATTCTCTACCAATCAACCATAGGGCCAATCAGATATACGTAAAATTCTAAACTGTTTAAACATATGTTAAGGTATTCATAATTATGTCGATTGCCCGTAACTGATAAGTTAAGACCGGACTATTTTTCGGCGAGTTGGAAGGACGTCTCAAAAACTATATGGCTTATTTCTCACTAACGTTTACCTCCGAATATTCATTGCCAATGATAAGAAAGAAAACAAACTTTTATTATTAATTAAGTTAATGCCCTTTAATAAAATAGTTTAGGAGTAATCTACGCCACGCCAATTAGGGTCTATGGTGCTTCAGACTAATGAGAGTTCGCTGTGGTTTTAGTTTTCGAACTTATTTTTAGGGTTCCGTACCCAAAGGGTAAAAACGGGACCCTATTACTAAGACTCCGCTGTCCGTTTGTCCGTCCGTCTGTCCGTCTGTCTGTCACTAGGCTGTATCTCATGAACCGTGATAGCTAGACAGTTGAAATTTTCACAGATGATGTATTTCTGTTGCCGCTATAACAACAAATACTAAAAACAGAATATTATAAATATTTGAATGGGGCTCCCTTACAACAAATGTGATTTTTTGCTGTTTTTTTTTCGTAATGGGAAGGAACCCTTCGTGCGCGAGTCCGACTCGCACTTGGCCGGTTTTTTATTAAGCTTATCGCGAGCTGTACAGCTCACAGAGCCCTAGTAATAGGGTTAAGTCAATCTTACCTTACCTATTATGGAGGCCCAGAACGGACAGCACTGGGTAGACGACGAAACACGAAAGTCTAAACGTTATTTCTGCCTTTCTATCGTTCGAAATGTTCGAATATGCAAGTGATAGAGAGGTAGATAACGAAATTTCGATTTTCGAGTTTCGTGGCCCTTCGACGACACGGAGGTCGGGACTGGATGAGGTAAAAGATCGCCAAGAGTGGAAGAAGAGGGAAGATGCCTACATCCAAGATTGGATCACCAAAAGGACCATGATGATAGCCCTTACCTTAAATCTCAAGTCTCCTAGAGGCGGCTCAGCATACGGAATTCCCTTGAAACTGTAAAAAGTGCCGCCGTATTCATTTTTCTCATGGCTACCTTCTAACACGCCCTCACTTACACTAACTTTAACCATTTTTTACACGAAACCTCAATTTCTACGGGTTATATTGATTTCAAAATTTAAATATAACTAAGTATCGATTATCACTTATCAGTTTTTTTATTTCTTTAAACTATTGAACACATTTAAATCGGGTCTATCGCGAATTTATTTTGTTACCTTTATTTTCGACGTTTCAACGCAGCGCAGGTTACAGGTTGTGGTCGCGGATAACTGATGTCCCAGCGAAATAACAAAAAGAGATTTGTGTGATCCGACGAAAAGTCCATGAAAATAAAGGTAACAAAATAAATTCGCGATAGACCCAATATAAATATGTTTTAATATTTTATTTCTTGTTTTAAATATCGAATTAATTCCATAAAATGCGGCTAAACCAGCAACGGTCGAAGTTAAAATGATATCTACGGAAAGTTAATGTATGCATATTAAATGTTAATATTTGCATTGAATACCTTCGTCCTGATTACATTAACATACCTATATCATGAAGTATATCGGCCTTTAATAATTATTCGTATAATAAAGAGAGACTTTGGACAAACGGTCATAAACTTGACAATGAAAAGTACAATTTATTCAAGGAAACAAAAGAAGTATTAAAGGTTATATTCGGATTGAGGCTGCAACATTACTGTCATTGCAACATTGAAGATACATTCGTTGGCAACTGCAGCTGCGTTACTGTTGATTTTTTACAGTATGCCCATCTTACCACCATCTAATTTTCCCTCTGGGTTGGAAGGTCAGATGGCAGTCGCTTTCGTAAAAACTAGTGCCTACGCCAATTCTCGGGATTAGTTGCCAAGCGGACCCCAGGGTTCCATGAACCGTGGCAAAAAAGCCGGGATAACGCGAGGAAGATGCTGATGATGATGCCCATCTTACCACATTTTTGACATTCAAGATCACGACCCTAAAATCACCCAGTATAATTTGTATACAGTGTGTAAATTCAATACGGGTGAATATTTAAACGGTGGTTAGCATAGGACCTAAGAAGTGTATTAAGATACATTTTGCTTAGAAATACAATG
This sequence comes from Cydia strobilella, assembly GCF_947568885.1. NCBI lineage: Eukaryota > Metazoa > Arthropoda > Insecta > Lepidoptera > Tortricidae > Cydia > Cydia strobilella. The sequence goes on from NC_086050.1 coordinate 17,662,991, forward strand.
AAAATACTTAACATACAAAATAATTCGGCCCGCAATATAAAGTAACACACAAGTTACGAGATACGAGCTTTTTAAAACTTTAAAAAAATCTCGTAATGTCATGTTATGTCTCGTAATGTTTGCAATACATTGCTGCTTGGTAAATATACCATTGGATGTCGTGAGTGTTGTGTGTAGGCAAGTTGACAACCCTAGCGTGTACAAGTTAATAATCAAGATCAAGTGCGGGTAGTTCGCGGCAAGAAGATGTTGATACAATTCCTCGCCAGTCTGCCTGTGACCACGAACGTAACGTCACGTTCGAAACGTCAGGCCATAAATAAACGTAAGTTTGTACGCGATTAAGTCCTGTGTTAGTTTTAAATTACACGAATAAATTCTATATTTGGTTTAACTTATCGCCCGTATTGGATTTACACACTGTATATACATAATATTTAGTAATGATATTCGTGTATAAGTAAACATTTGGTTTGAAATAGTTTGGTAATCAACATTCAAACACGAATGTCTCGCTTTACTAATCCGCTATTCATTTGGAGTTAAGGTTGCTACAGATTAGCTCCAAAATATTTGTTTTACGCCGTCTACATTAAATTGCTTATTTCATGCTTTGCTAGCAAATGAAATATAAGTTATTAGATGACTATTTGGTTTTGATATTGCTGATGTAATCGAAATTTTGGTATTGAAATCAAACCAAAGAGATTACATGTTCTTGATAGTCGATGAGATAATGCCTAACATTGGTAGAGATTATATAGACACATCAATTTAATATTAGACTGTTTATATAACTGTATGAGTTATACATGCATAATAATTTTAATTTTATTATCTTTTTCATTGAAATTGTTATTTGTGCCACAAGAGAGGAAAGTTGGTTTTTCTTGCGGGTGTTTATTTTGAGTACCGAGAAAGCGAAAGATTCTATAATTGAATTTAGAATCTTGAGCGTAGCGAGGGACTCAAAAATATGAGATGTAAAATAACTTTGCTCTCGTGTTGCAGACATAATTTTTCACCGCAGTAGTGAGAACATATTAAAGGTTAAAATGTATTTCGAATTACACAGAATAATACAGAATAATAAATAAAAAAGTCATAAAAGTATGAAGTGGCAGTTCATGGCCTTCACTAAATTAAAAAGTTACTTTTTTTACTCCCTGGAGTGAGGAAAGTCGCACTTTCCTCACTCCAGGGAGTGACGAAAGTAGCCTTGTTCGAGCTGCTGAGGTGAAAATAATGTTTTCACTACATAGTATAAAACAAAGTCGCTTTCCGCTGTCTGTCTGTCCCTATGCATGCTTAGATCTTTAAAACTACGCAACGGATTTTGATGCGGTTTTTTTAAATAGATAGAGTGATTCAAGAGGAAGGTTTATATGTATAATACATTCTGTAGTATATTTAGTATCAGCATTGCACCCGTGCGAAGCCGGGGCGGGTCGCTAGTGCATGTATAAATCAGGTATGACAAAAATTAATAAATACACATTCCAAATATTAAATGAATAAAATTTACGTAAACGGGGGACGCTGGTTCGTCTCCAGCTCTGGACACTGGAGGGTTTGGTCATTTTTTACTTCGTATATGATATTTATTTCGGTTTATAGTTTAATCAATCAATCAATGTTTTTATTTGTTAAACATAGGTACATAGGTGTTACAATAATTACTTAGAACAAAGATAGATATAACTCCGTAATAGATGGATACAGTCTAAGGAAAAAACGTGCCTCGAAAATCACGAAAATTTGATTCTCGATCAGAGGGCGCCACTAGTTTTGGCCTACACTCGTATAGAGGGCGTTGACGGTTTCGTTTGTTATTTATAATTTTAACGCATATCAATGTAAGAACATGGGTCAAAATCATAAAAATAATTAATGTAAATAAAAAAAATCATTTATCCATATTTAAATACATTTTATCGTATTTTTGTAAATCTTCATTTTTAGTTTTAAAGTGTGTCGACAGATGGCAGTGAATTTACTGGGGTTACAAAATTTACTATGACAGTACCGCTCTAGTATAAGTTACTCTATGCTTAGAATCACTATGTCTTACCAGCATTAGGTATACAAATTTGTTTGTGTTGGTAAGTTTAATAATAAACTGCATGCATAAACCTTACTCTAAACATTACATTAAATTAAGATATTGTCTCTTTTATATTATTGTTTCTTTTAATAGTAGTGTGTCTACTTGAAAAACACAAATAAAATATTTTCATAGAAAGTCATTTAATTTGTTCTTCGAGTACCAGAAAAGAGGTACAGAAATCTCAAAATTCGACGTCAGCTGAATCGAACACGTCCTTCCAGAAGGCCACTACGTCGGCGTCCAGTGATTGTCCTATTTGAAGGACATCGGAGATGCCGACGTAGCTCTTAGAATTGCTGTAAGGGGGAACCACAGCGCCTAATGAAGCATCGGGAGTGGGGGTACTGAAAACAAAAATAAAGTATGGATTAGTACCTATTACAATCAGACCAAATTAATTCTTCACAGCTTTAGGAGTGGCAGAGTCAAATTACTATGAAAATATAAAGTTTATAATGACCTTCTCACACTTTGTCACTTCTAACTTCTAAGTCTGTGCAGAGTTAGCTTAGTAAGACGGACACTACACCATGTTGATTTTACTAATATACCTATAGGAAAAGGAGATTAAATCATGTGACTTTAACTTTGTTATGCGCTTCTAAGGTCCACTTAAAGGTTAAACCGTTAACCCAGTGTCAAATTGTACTGGTAACCATGGTAACTCCAGGTTTAACCCCGGGTTAGTGGGATGGTGCAAGTGGGCCTGAAAGTAATATGAAAAATATATTTTCGAAACAATTCTCAAATGTCAAGCATAATCTTTAGATTTTTTTTGAAAATGATAACATAAAATTTGCAACAGCATACAAATTTTGCTTGCGTTTTCTTTGTAACTCGCTTCAGAGCCGCACAAAACAACACTAGTTTTATCTGTGACCGCAAAAACTAAATGCATGTAGAACGGAGAATCAAAAGGAAATAATTTGTTTCATTCGAGGTAGACACGCAAAGTAAAATAAACATGATCTTCATAATTACAGATACATACCCATATTTAGCAAAATTGGTGAAAACCTTGCACGCTAACTGGATCATCTGATATCCTTTGCCATTCTTGTCAATTGGCACGTTTGCAAAGTTGGCCTGAAACAGATACATCAAGTCTTCTAAATGACTAGCCCCGGAGATTCCGTACTTCGCACCTGCAGCACCAAATATGTTCCTTTCAGAAACGCAAGAGAACCTGTAGAAGTATGTCTTGCTGTTCTTAATCTTGGGTAAATGATCAAGAGTCCTGTGTATGTTATAAATAAAACAAGCCTCATTGACATATTTTATAAACTCCTTCATTATATCATTGTTTATCGGTTTCTTTCCAAAGTAGTGCTTATGTATTTTATCAGACAGCTCTAAAACGGTCTTCGGACTGCATTTGTAGAGAAGTTCCCTCGGTACCAATATTTCTGGATATGTATTGTAATCGTTCAATAAGAACTTTTCAAAAGATTCTAGTCCAATGAGACATTCTTCACTAGTATGTCCGATGAATACGTCTACTTCATTGCCGGTTCCTTTTTTCAAAATTTCTAATGGTTCTTCGATCATGAAATACTCTTGGCCAAGATTCTTCTCTACTACGGGTGTGAAGTGATACATTTTCAAAAGGTTGTTAGCTTTTTCCTCCAAACTCACAACGCAGGGGTTGGTCAGCACTAATTTATCAGCAGGAACACTTTGCAAAAACTCGAGAAGCTTTTCCGGATCGTTAGTTTGAAATCCGAGAATTTTTCCAAGCGTGAAAGCTCGCCTAGCCGGTTCAAAGGCGACAGACCAGTCACAAATTGGCACACCACTCATTGGAATAGCTCTTTTAAATAACCCTTTTGACATCGGCGATAACACATGCAGCAAAGTAGACGCTCCGCCAGCACTCTCACCAAAAACAGTCACACTAGAAGCATCACCACCAAACTTAGCAATGTTTTCCTTGACCCATTTTAAGGCTGCTACTTGGTCCTTCATACCAGCATTCCCAGGGACATCTTTCGTGTCAAGGCATAGGAATCCGAAGGCTTCCAATCTGTAGTTGATAGTGACTAGGACTACACCATGTTTGACTAAGAAGTCAGGTCCGTAGTGGGAGTCGTTTCCAGAGCCGCTTCTGTAGCCACCTCCATGGATGAAGACCATGACAGGGAAAGGTTTGTTAGGCTCGAGGTCTGGGGAGTATACGTTGAGGTAGAGGCAGTCCTCGCTGCCTGGTATGAGCTCTTGGGTGAAGATGTCTTGTTGAGGGCA